>NW_027109484.1:12946-23157 GCF_000696795.3 Halyomorpha halys
CCACGGATAGCTTTACGTTGAGCTTAATAGCAATATCAGCCATTGTAATCTAATCTGAGCGAGAAACCCAGCTATTGGATCGTCCCATATTCCTCTTCCACGCCTCTGGTCCATTATAAGACATGCCTTTTTGGCTTCACTTTTCCTGTCAGCTTTTCCTCTCCATTATACTCCGTCCTTCAACACTAATATACAATAAAGGCATTTATGAGCTTTAGTGTAACATGCTAAAGTGTGTTAAATGAAAAAAAACTATATATAATCATACACTTTCTTGGGACTGGTTTTTATTGTTTAAATAACATAAGTCCAACGTTTCGGCCAATTCGACCATTCTCAAGAACAGTCTTAGATACAATTTTAGAACTACATCAATTATGCAGGCTATTATGCCAGGTCATTAATTTCGATCCACAACTTCCCTATTTTGTCAATCCTCATATTAAATTAAAATTCAAAACTTTTTATCACAGTTAATTTTCATTATTATAATTTATTACACATGGCTTATGCGGATGATGTAGTCATCACAAGGAGAACCAAAAAAGCACTGGCCGGTGCAGTAGAAGAATTCAAGAGAGCAGTACAAGATTTAGGACTTGATACAAATAGTGAAAAGACGAAATATATGAAAACCTCTAGACAGACCGGGGAGAGAAGAGATATTGTGGATTTGGGGGAAAACGTGTTTCACAGTTGCAGTACTTTCAAGTACCTGGGAGGAGTTGTGACGGAGAACAATAATTTAGAAGTAGAAATTAAGGGCAGAATGGTAGCAGGAACCAGATGTTTCTATGCCCTGCAAAAAGCTCTCCGATACAAAAGTCTTTCAAGGAAACCAAAACTTTTGTTGTACAAAACAATAATTAGGCCAGTGGTGATTTGTGGCCAGTGAGACATGGACTCTAACCAAGGAAAATAAAAGAGCTTTACTGGTTAGGGAGAGAAGAGTCCTAAGAAAGATCTTTGGAGCCGTTAAAGAGGTTGAAGAATCTGAACCAATGACGAAATAAAGGAATTGTATGGAGAGCCTGATATCCTCTGTGCTATTAAGAAGAGCAGGCTAAGATGGTTGGGGCATGTGGAAAGGATGGATATACCTACCTAAAAGGATCCTAAATGGTGCACCAAGAGGAAAAAGGAAAAGGGGCAGACCCAGGCATCGGTGGCTGGATGATTTGAGAGGAACGGGTGTTGAAAATTGGAGGAGTCTCGCTGGGGACCGCGAGGCATGGGAAAAAATGGTGGCAGAGGCCAATGTCCTATAAGGACTGTAACACCCAACAGTGAAAGAGTGAGTGAGTGATAATTTATCACAATAATATTTTTTGATATTATATATTGTGATATAAACCCAGATATACTATGCTGTCTGCTGGTCTATTCTCGCACCATGCTACCCTATAGAATTTAGGGAGAGGACTCTTGTTTTTTGTTGCTTCTGAAGGATAATAATAATTTGCCGATAATTTCTATTGGACTCAAATAATTTAAATTCATTAATTTTGGATAATTATTGCAGGTAATATGCTAATCCTGGCATCCAAATGGAAACATATATCAAACAGTGTAAATTCAAGTAGTCTTTAATATAAAGTTGAAATGTTTGTCCTCAATGACAACCTGGGCAGTGCGACATGAGATGCTCACGACAGTATATGCAATTATGTGACATAACATTATTTATTTATTTATTTATTATTATTATTAACATTATTTTGGTGTTGAAATAAAAATTATTACGACTATAAACCTGTAATTTTGTATACATGTTTGTTATTACATTGGCTTACATAATACATAAATATGACATACTGTCCTGCAAATACATGAATGATAATTCAACTCATTTAACGTCGCTGCACTATCGGAATGCAAGATGGAAATTTCAATGAGGACAAATCACAGACTATCACCTTGACCCCCCACTTGTTAACTCCTAATAGGTTCCTCAAGAAAAAAATTACTACTTAAGGTTACCATTGGCGAAGTAAGAGAGCACGAGAAACTGACGAGTAAAATAGAACCTTCTCGAAGTAGCTCACAAATATACGGCTAAAAAAAGACTTATTTAATAAAACAATAAGTTTGAAATTCGCTCTAATATTTGATTTTTCTTTTACTTTCAGCCACTTTTTCGATATAAAAAACAAAAGAAAAAGTGCCCTTTTATAGAATCGATTTTTTTACGATTTAGATTAAACTTAGTACGCCAATGTACAATTGAATGACTATACAATAATATAATATACTAATAAAAATAAATAAATAGACTACGCTGTAGTATAAAATACTAATAAAACCTTTTTACTCAATATTAAATACATTTAATTATAATGTTATTCTCTCGTGTTTCGATTCTTTTCCTATTTTCCAACTAATGATAAAAAGTTTTAATTAATAAATTAAATCGGAAGCTATATATTACTTTCACTTACCTATATATTTAATACATAATAAGGGAAAGTATTACCAGCGTGTAAAATTTTGACCTAGAGTTTTTGACGACATGTTTTGAGGACCCTTGAGTTCACAAAACCTAGTTTTGTAAAATGGTGTTTCTATTTGTAAACAGCCTTGCTCAAAAACGATAAGTTGCACGAAACTGAAGTTACAAGTTTAGGGAGGGGATATTGCCTCAGATTATGACAGCAACATTTTCGATAAAATCGACTAAACGAAACTACTACTTTATGAATCGATTTTTCATAAAACAATTGTATCGATTTTGATTAAACTCGGCATATAAATGTAGAATTTAATAGTCATATTAAATTTTAGTAATATTAAAATATAACTTAGGTCTTATACTCATTCAAATAGTCTCACAGGGCTTAAACAATAAATTTCTAAAAGAATTTCACCTTCGATTTTGTTTATGTGAGAAAAAAAAAATTTCTCAGTATCATAATTAATAAAAAAAAGATAAATACAAAATAATAAACAAATTTATGAGTAAAAAAAAAATATTCGATTCTAACCGATAAGTTGAGGTAGTCCCCTTATTCCCGGTTGCATCTTGGCTTCATTATTTTTGTTAAACTTGTATTCTTGGCTAAAATTATTTTTTTAATTTCTTTATTGTTATTTACAACTGTAAACAACTAGTAATTTTTTCTATTAGATATTAAATGATATGATACAAACATCTGGAGAATCTACCCATTAATAGAACTCCAATAACGTTACTAGAGAACAAGATCTCGAGACCATCCTCTTTTCAGGCGCCTAGAGGGATTATCCGGTATTAAAGGAGAAGCAAGAAAATATTTTTTTTTTGTTTATTGCTATTTACAACTACATTCATAAACATACATCCAGTAAATTTGATTTTAGTTTATTATGGAACGATACAAGCGTGTAGAGAAACTACCCATCGGTAGTACTCTAATGACGTTTTTACATTAGAAGGCCAACTTCTTTTCAGATATATGGAACATTGAGGTACTGATGAATGACTTGATTTGTGACAAAGTAAGAAGCATTGAGGATTTCACGAAGGATTTTCTAGGGTAAGGATTACATACGAGAGGAATTCGGAGGTTTAGTAGAACCCCAAAGCTCAACTCCGTGTGTCCAGTTAGGCCTTATCATAGTCATATAAGTGAGTTTGTTGTAATAAGTTGGATGAGATCGTTTGTCCAGTAAGTGTTGTAATAGTCAAAATCGACGTGCAGTTTCCTGTATTTTCAGTCTTTTATGGTGATTCCATGTCAATCATTTGTCCGGATGTAGTCCTAAGTAATAGATCTGTTCTATAGAAATGGAAACGAAACGAATGTTCATACGACTTCAAGAAATCCTAAAATATGAATTATATGCCGTTGTGTCAATGAGAAAAATTTTAATTTTACTTTCACTTCTTACATATGGAATATATGTAAGGAGAAGTATTGCGATCCAGATTAATACAGATATAGCAATTCTAAAATTTAGAAGGATTTTATCTTATATTAGGGTGGTAAGTGGAAGGATAGCAAAAATCTACATTTTTTTTATCTTTTAGATGTTTATATAGCTTTTGTTTTCTTTATTAAATGTATATTCTTAAATAATTATGATATTTAAGATAAATTTTAAATATTGTAGCGTGAGAAGCTCTATATTACAATATATAAGATAAATATTCCGTGATTAGGATTAACAAGGAGAGCCTTTGTAGAGTGGTGCAGCAATGTGCCGTTCAATTCGGCTATTATTCCCTTAGCTCGCTTCTTGGGAGGCGTTTGAAGGAGTCGAGGCAATCAGTATGTGCAGTTTGGCGGCCACACCGCTGATTTTTATTTATATAAATCTTTATATCATGTCAGCATTAACTTTAATAAAATTAATATTTAAGAGTGGGAAAAGTGATGTAAGTCACATGTCCGAAATAAAAAAAAAATTAATTCTATACTGCTACATTCCATGAAGGGTCAGGAGTTAATCACGTAGAAGTACATAGAATGAAAGTACCGTTACTAGACCAACGGTTGTGCAAGGAGTTAATTTGTTCAGAATCACCCTCGACAGCCAGATGTTTACCCAATTAATCAGGCTGAATATACCCACGAGGGCTTCAGAACCCACAGGGTTGATTCACGCCTACAGTGTAACTGAAAACAATTCTCTGCCCAGCCGGATTCTAACTCGGGTTCTTGGAGTTAGTAGCTTCATGCCTTACCACGGTGCCACCGCGCTCCCTCATGTCCAATAGTTTGTGTTAAACAAGCTATAGAACATGTTCAAATCAATATAGTTCATCCTCTTAAACATTTTATTTTAAGCATTTTAAAGTAGATTTTAACATTCATCTAAGAAGGAAAGCAAAAGTAGTATAAGTCAGAAAATGGCCAAAATGGATAGTTTTACATTAACCTGGCCAATTTTTACTGGATTAATTCACCAAATTTTCCCAAAAATAACACTTTTTTATAATGAATTTACAAAACAAATAAACTGAAATATATTTTTTCTATGATATCTTTGATATTTTTTTTAAATATCATAAAAACTACTACTCCTACGAAGATTAACGTCATAAACTGCTGACAGACATATTGATGTGTCCGAGATATACGTTTTCATAAAACAAAATGTTTGTCCGAACAACTAGAAATCAATATTTTGTAAATTTAGTTCGTCAAATGTCATGAAAACTACTACTCCTACGAAGATAAAAGTCATAGACTACTTTATAGTACATTAATCTAATTTTACTTTGAGTTCTAATAGATTGATTTTTTCCTGTACAAAGTATTGGTTTTTAAAATGCAACTATAAAACGTATCTCTATTTGAGCTCAGGTCTTAGCAGATTTGCTCTACTTTAAATAATGTTCTAGTATTTTTAGTAGTTTTAAAGATATGGAGCTTCGAATGAAAAATTAATTTTTTATTTTCTACCTATTCACTTGGCAGGCTCATCAATGTATACTAGTAATTATGCATAGTTTTCATTAAAGTAATCAAAAATTAGGATGAAGTAACTGCCTTTTTTCTCCTCTTGAGCTCTTGTACCATTACTACGACACAAATCAAGTCATCCATCAGGAACTAAATGTTCTATATGTCGCCGATTTGGTCAGAACCAGATACCTGTCCTTCCATGATAAACTTCTTAACCATCCAAATCCACTAGTTTCTATACTAGCTTCTCTTTCATTGCCTGATAATCCTCCTAGGGGTTTGAAAAGAAGATTAACTCGAGATCTTCTATAGAATTATAATTGGGGTTCTATCAATGGGTAGATTCTTCACATGTCTGTACCATGCCATGGTATAACTAACATCAAATTTCCTTACTATATATGCTTTAATACAATTGTAAGTATCAATAAATAAATGAAAAAAACAAAACAAATCTAATATCATTTCTGTGAATTGTTATCATCTACCTTCTTTTTTTTTTATGAACACCTTTGTGGTCATTGCCGACACATGGGGAGGGGTGTTTATCTACAGGTAATCAGCCTATTATAATTATGTTGGGGGGTCAAGTTTTCATTCCGTTGGATCACCACAAGTCGTTTAAAAAAAAAAAAAAAAGAATTAGAAAATAACTGTGAATAATCACTCTTAATATGCAAATGTCTTATAAGATAATGTATAAATAAGTTAGGTGTGTCTAGACGTAAAATCTAATGGACAAGTAATAGTGATTGAGAAGCAGACAGTAATAGTACAAGAGCCCAAGAAGAGAAAAAAGGCAGTTATCTTACACCATTTTTTGATTACCTTAATGAAAACTATGTATAATTAATAGTCAAAATTGATGAGTCTGCCAAGTATAGGTAGGGGGTATAAAAAATGGCGGCTGTTTCAAATCGATAAAAAAAAACTAATTTTTCGTTCGGAGCTTAAAAAGTAGGAACAGCACAAGACCTAAGAGAATGTCATTTCAAGAAGATTAAATTTGCTAAAATATGAGCCTTAATAGAGTTATTTACGTCAAATAGTTTTCGAGATATAGCTTTTTAAAAAGGAACATTTCATAAAAATGTTGAATGGAACGTTCTGAAAGATCAGTAGTTAGTGAATTTATTTTAAAAAATCTATATCTCAAAAACCATTTGACGTAGAGATGTCTATTAGCACTCAAATTAAAGCTAGTTTAATGAGCTATAAAGTAGTTTATGGTGTTTATCTTCGTAGAAGTAATAGTTTACATGGAAATTGCTAAAATAAATTGATTTATAGTTGTTCGGACGGATTTTTCCATTTGCAAAATTTATATTCATATGTAAATATCATAAAAACTACTATCCCTACGAGGATAAGTGTCATAAACTATTTTATAGAAAGTTAAATTTTCTTTATTTTGAGTGTTAACAGACATATTTGCCTCTTATGAATCTATAGATATATTTTTTCAAAAATCCAACATTTTATACGAACAACTAGAAATTAACATTTTGTGAGTTTATTTTGTCAAATATCATAAAAACTACTACTCCTACAAAGATAAACATAATCAACTATTTTGCAATAAATTTAACTAGCTTTAATTTGAGCGCTGGCAGACATCTATACGTCCAATAGTTTCTGAAATGAAGTTTTTCATAAATCAAACTTATTGTCCGAACAATTATAAATCAATTTATTTTAGCAAATATCATGAAAACTACTATTCCTACGAAGGTAAAAGTCATAAACTTCTATATAGTACATTAAATTAGCTTTAATTTGAGTGCTAACAGACATCTGTACGTCTCATAGTTCCTGAGATAACGATTTCTCAAAATAAATTAACTAACTACTAATCTTTCAGTAGATTTTTAAGAAATTTTGCTTTTTAAAAGACTATATCTCGAGAACAGGATGGTTCAGGAAATTTATTCTTCTTTAAATAATGTTCTCTTAGCGTTTCTATTGTTGTTGGTAGTTTTTAATATATAGAGCTCCGAATGAAAAATTAATGTTTTTTTAAGATTTTGAAACAGCCGCCATTTTTTATCCCCTATACCTATGCTTGGCAGACTCATCAATTTTGACTAGTAATTATACATAGTTTTCATTAAAGTAATCAAAAATTGGGGTGAGATAACTGCTTTTTTTTCTTCCTTGACCTCAGGAGCCCATTCAGTAACAACTGGGGGTTATCGTAGCCCCGTTTTACTGTTGTTTTTTTTCTCTAGAGATAAAATTATTTCTAATTGCCTTTATGTTTTGTAACTGTAATAATCCCGAGTGACAGTTGTGATTTGTACTGAATACAATTCGGGTAATTGTTTCAATGAACTTTGAAGGTTACGGTGACATGTTAAGGACCACTTAAAGGTTACACCGCTTAATAAGCGCAATAATATTCCTTCACCATATCATAACCACTGGAGGTCGTCCCTACCTCAAGGTGAATTTTAATTTAAAAAAAAAACAAACATTATTTTATTACATATCAAACATGTATTTATAATCATGAAAAAAAAAATTCGTACGCCCATCATATAACTTACTTTGAGTAAAAATTTAAATGTACAGTTATTCCTTTATTATTCAGGACGACTATACTTCCCTCCTTACTGTATATTTCATATATAGGTAAGTGAAAGTAAAATTTGTCATCATGACAATCATAAAAAAGCAATAAGTATATATTTTTTCTCAAATAAACAATATTAAAGGTATTTATATTGTTAACTTGCAGGGGGGCGGCGAGGGGAGGGTACTAGTCCTGCAAATTGTCCTAGTGGACTTTTTACCAACTATGAAGTTGCCGCCGTGTACTAACCAAGGTGGGAGTGTCACCATTCATTTCTCGGTGCCACATAGAAATCAATATTAGCCACTCTAGATGGGAATCAAACCCATAACGTTTCGAACCGAATGCTCTGATAGAAACACGCCCCAAACCCAACATCAAGGCCCTAAAATGAAGGGTTTTAAATGGTTGCTATGAAAATGAGTATAAGAAAATTAGTACAAACAATACATTTAACATTTTATAATAATACATTGTTTACCATCATTAGCAATGAGAGATGGATAATTTCTTTTAAATATAATAGTAGACACTCTCCTGTGAATTAGGTGTATGTTATTCATCAATTAAACAGGTGCGCCCTCTTCCAATAATCCGATTCCTAAGATCTGCTATTGTTATGTATCTACCTATACAAATGGTTAGCAAGTCTGTAAAATACGTTTATGCTAATATCATAAAAGTCTACTGCGTACTTCTTTAGGCCCGATGTCTAAATATTTGATAATACAGGTGTATACACACCAACGGAATCATTAGCAGGTATATACGATATGCGTATGTCAACATCCCTTAAGGTCTCTAAAGGTGTCTCTACACGTTTGCCGAATACTGGCAAATTCGCGAGTGCCCAAGCTTATGGATGGGTTATTTCTGTTGTTGTTTATTTGCGGCCAGTCGTCGGTTTTTGGCCACCAAGGGGCGCTTGTGCTGCATCCACGTTTCATTAAAAATTGCATTGTTTTAGAACTGATATAGATAAATATGTATTCTCTCTGTGTTTTAATTAATTATAGAATTTCCCCAACCTTTGGAATGCTCCTTAGTTTATCACAAATAAAATCATCCATAACGATCATGATGTTCTATATGTAACCGATTTAGCACGAACAAGATATAAATCCTTATTATAAACTCCCTAAGAGGAACCCTCCCGCAAAGAAATGAGTATTAACAAGAGCAAGGTTATGACTGTTGCCAGAGATGAAGTGGACGTGGGCAATGTACAAATAGTATACAATGATGAAGTACTGGAAACAATGGATTTCTATTCCTACCTTGGAACAATTTTCAATAAATCTGGCAAAGTAGACCAAGAAGTGTCCAATAGGATAAATATAGTAAATACTACTTACTACTAGATTTGCAATACAATTGTGGGAAAGAGGGAGGTAGGTAAGGATATCAAGCTCCATATCTTTAAAGCATGTTATCTTCCAATATGGCAGTGAAAGTTGGATGACCCAAGACAAGTACATGAGCAGGATTATGGCTGCTGAAATGCGATTTAAGGTGATTTGATGAGGATAAGGAATGAAAGAATAAGAGAAGAACTTCAGATCTCCGCAGTAAAATCAGTGATTGAACAAGCTCTGATGGTATGGAAGCGTCTGTAGAACAGGGGATGCAATGCCGACTGGGAGTAGACCACAAGTCAGACCTATGTGGAACATATCCAAGGACTAGGTCTGGAAAGAGGAAAACCGCTGGCTCAAATAAAGATACTTGCCATGGACCTAGATGTATGGACCAATGGTTAGAGGCTCCTCCAAGCTGAAGGGCACTTAAAGAGGATGAGAAAGAAGAAGAGAAGATAAATTTCCTAACCACTCAAACCCACAAGTTTCTAGCCTTGCTTCCTCTTCCATTCCAGATAATCCTCCGAGGCATTTGAAAAGATGGCAATGAGATCTTCTCAACTAAAAATGTCATTGGAATTCAATTAATGGGTAGATTATCTACATGTCTATATCACGCCAATGAATAACTAACATCAAATTTATTTGTTATATATTTTTTTAATATATTTGTAAATATCAATAAAAAACTTTTAAAAAATAAATAAAATTCTTTCATAGCAGTTATCTATTTATTTTAAAATAAGAAATTTATTTATTAAATAAAACCACAAATTGTATCCAATACTGTCTCAACACTTTATTTCTTACTAGTCCAACGTTTCGGCTATTCCAGCCATCTTCAAGGACATCTTCAATACAAATCTCCTCCTCACATTAATTTATAATTTTTAT
>NW_027109484.1:25152-25448 GCF_000696795.3 Halyomorpha halys
TTTTGCGATTGTGGAATTGAAATATTATTACATTTACAATTTCCGTTGCAATAAAATTTTTTTTTTTTAAATATCTATCATAAATAATTACACAGGAATCTAAAACTCTGATGCAACCTTTACCAAAATAAAAAAAAATGTTTTGGATATCGCAATATTCCATGTTTATCTAATATAGGCAAATAACAGATTACTAAATAATTCATTGTTTATAATACCAAACAGAAGGATAAAATTAGATACAGGTAATAAAATATTTGTAAATAAATAATATTTGGATACATTAATAATAATGG
>NW_027109484.1:26107-26505 GCF_000696795.3 Halyomorpha halys
TGAATTTAAAATTTTAAAAATTAAATCAGTACCGCTACAACCCATGCAGAGTCAAGAGTGTAGTACTTAGTAAAGAAGTAGTAAGTAAACTAGACCAAAGGTTGTGCAAGGAGGTTATCTGATCAGATTTTTACCCAATTTAGAGTACCCACATCATGATGGATAGACCTCGGAGAGCTTCCGAACCCATAGGCCTAACTCACGGCTACGGTGAAAAAAGGAAAATAATTGACTGACACAGCTGGATTCGAACTCCTTGAAGTTAGCTCCAAGGTACCTTTCCACTGAGCCACCTGCTCCCACAAAAATTTTCAATATCCAATTTTAATATTTTAAATTTGTTACTAAATAATTCAAAAACACTATCCAAATTATAGTCTCAAAACATTTATTTCATT
>NW_027109484.1:28775-30409 GCF_000696795.3 Halyomorpha halys
TTAGTAAAAAATTGCCAGTCTCAAGAAAGAAATTTAAAGATTATAAATAAATTTTAAATTTGTTTCATACATTTTGTTCCTATATACTTTGTAATGTTCTATAGTAAATTCCTGTTTTACTAAGAATGGATTGTTATTAAATGAATAAACGTGTCTACTTTTTGGTTATGCATCTATTTAGTTAGTTCTCATATGAAAATAAAAGGAATTTATCTTTTTATAAATATATGTAATTATAAATAAATATAATCTCAGGGCATCAATATTTTCCTGCATGAATACAAAGCTTCTCTAAAATCAATAGTTAGCAAGTAAACATTTAAATAAAACACTGAGATACTGGCAACTACCATATCAGACCTGATAGTGCTTCTAGACTGCCACGGCAGTTGTCATGATGACAACTGTGATATAATATTACACGACGGTAGTTTCTGCTGCGGTTGTAGAAATCGCCGTGTAGACCGGCTTTGACATGACAATTGCATCACTGCCATTACATGCACTATCAACTATCTCGCCGGACCCAGTATGACGTTAACTATCATGCAGTTTACACCATGATAAGTGGTCTTGGACCAATTAACTCCAAACATTTATATTGGTCTCGAAAAATAAAACTATTCACAGTGCAGATTTTATTTTGCATCGATTCAATATTTTTTTTATCTTTAAATACACTAAAACGGAATAGGTACCCCCTGTCCACATAATGGGGACTGAATCCCATTTTATAAATTATAGAACTGTTCATTTAATGGTAATACTCGTTGCTCAAATTGTATAACTGTAATTTAGATGTATTCTGTAGTTCAAATTGTATTATTTTTTGCGATATAGTATAATAAAAATAAATATATTCTGCTTCATTTTCTTTTCAAAGAGTTCATGATTTAAGTTTTAAATTCGCTGATAGAGTAAAATAATAAATTATGAAAAATATGGTCAGCGTTGCAGTTAAAACTGAAAAAAAAAAAAAGTTAATAACTATTTATTTGCCGACGTTTGTGCCCCACTTTGACAAAATCAACAAAAAAAAAAAAAAAACTATTTTTAGTTTGTTTACAACAACAAACTATTTTTAGTTTATTTAAAAACAAGTTTGATCATTTTTTTCTCAACTTTATTCTTTTCAAAACCTTCCAACGTTTCGACCTCAGGTCATTCTCAAGGATACCTTTATTTTGATGTCATTTTCTTTTTTAAAATCTGAAAAATGCCGGATAATTTCCTTTGTCCCATATAACTTTTTCTATATAATTCCTTCTTAGAGAGAGAGAGAGGGAGGGAGGGAGGGAGGGAGAGAGAGAGGGAGAGAGAGAGAGAGAGAGAGAAATTTATTCAATCATGGGGTAATACATGGGGTTACTACATTACACAGCATACTGATCAATCCGTGATCGGACAAATATAAATTACATATTTTTATATGATATAATATAATCGAAAGATAAGATTTTTTTCTACAGTTTTCTTTTATTTTTATTTTACAATTAATACCAGTCTACAAACTAAATACAAGCTTTTCAATTTATTCCTTTTTTTTTTCTTTACCCTCCATTTTACAACCCTTATTTCATTTTATCAACAAATTCCCCTATATAACAAATATTAGAGTATAAAAAATAACAAAA
>NW_027109484.1:31816-32426 GCF_000696795.3 Halyomorpha halys
AATATTTTATTAAAATTATCAATTAATTTTAAAAACAAAAATTATTCATTACTGTAATTGTGAAGTTAATTGAAAAAGTTAATCACAATTATGAATCTTATTGTATAACTTACTACTTAAAACTGCAACTCCAGTATTCTGATGCTCTCTCTTAATTTTCTGAGTACTCCATGAGTTAGCAACATACACACGATACACTATATATGATACTTGTAGTACACAGTATAATGATTATACATTATAGATGAACGGAACTACAATAACTACTGAACAAGAAGACAATCTGTATCTATCCAACGATAGGATACCCGCACTCAGACCCCGATAAGTGCAGCAATCTCTTCCCTTATCGGCAGAAAGTCAAAGTATTAACGCAATCTCATGATTGAGTTGTTGATAATCTCTACTCGGCCGGTTATTGATATTATATAGGATGATCTATATTTCAATTCGCAATGTGCCCCCGGTCAAAAAATTTTAGACCACTTAAATTTTGATAATTTTTTTTTAATTTAAATTATTTATTTATTGTAATTTACAACTGTACAAAATAATACAATAGGTAAATATGTAGTATGTTTCATATACACTTGAAAATCTTGTGAAGGAA
>NW_027109484.1:32691-37342 GCF_000696795.3 Halyomorpha halys
CGGAGAGTAAAGGTAATTTGGTGGGATTTGTCAGGATTTATTTTGATTCTCCAGTTTTTACACCATTCTTCAATAGATGTTATTTGTGCCTTCGATAAAATTTAAACTGAACGAAACGAAAATAAAATAGCTCCTCGAGAACGTCTTCAAATTATAGAAAATTTTAAGATTCCAATTTTAAACGAAAGACACATTTCCAGAAACTAAAAAATCTGAAGGTAATTAACTATGAAACGTAATAATGTAATATATAAAAATTAATATTTTTTTGTATTTTATGCGCTGCTATACCGTTCACTCGATTTTGATGGGAATTTTTGCTAAATGTTCAGGATTTTCCCAGGAAGATTATAATCCTATATATATAAAAAAAGTTATTAGCAAAAATCAAGTATTTTTGGCGCCTAGCTCAGAAAGTATACATTTTTGTTTTCATTGTTATATGGCAATTGATTTGCCTTTTTCTAAAGAATAAGAAAAAAATATTACTGATTCAATTTAATTTTTTATTCACTGAAAAAATAAGGATTACAGTAAATCAGGTAAAAAAAAAGTTTAATGAAAAAGCAAATCATATTCGTCTAAAGCGTCGTTTAAAGAAATTTAAAACTAGACTTTTTTTAACTTAATATATTTGAAGTTTTTCCCCTATTCTCCATTGTTCAGATAATCGTTCATACTTTCTTTACTTTTTATTTAATTTCTACAGGCATTGAACCGTTGGAAAGCTAAATGTCTGTACTTTTGACACTAAACTGATACTAAACTGACACTAAACTGATACTAAACTGATACTAAACTGACACTAAACTGATACTAAACTATATTGACAGCATTTAACACAAACAAGTAAAACGTAATACCCATGTAAGGGCGAAATATTTGTTTCAAATAAAATAAACTTTTTAAACATTTTATTTTCAACTCCAGTCCTAATTTGATTAATTAGACCCTGTTTGAGCTCTTTGGTACAGTTAGTACAAGAGCCCAAGAAGAGAAACATGGCAGTTATCTCACCCCAATTTTTGATTACTTTAATGAAAACTATGTATAATTACTGGTCAAAATTAACGAATCTGCAAGTATAGGCAGGGGGAATAAAAAATGACTGTTTAAAAACGTTAAAAATAATTAATTTTTTATTCGGAGCTCTATATCTTTCCAACTACCAACAACAATATACAATCTAAGAGAGCATCATTTAAAGTACTGTAAATTTGCTAAAATGTAAGCCCTAATAGAGCTATTTACGTTCAATAGTTCTCGAGATATAACTTATTAAAAAGCAACATTTCATAAAAATGGAACGTACTGAAAGATTAGTAGTTAGTGAATTTATTTTGAAAATCTATATCTCAAAACCCATTTGACGTACAAATGTCTATTAGCACTCAAATTAAAGATAGTTTAATGAGCTGTAAAGTAGTTCATGACGTTTATTTTCGTAGAGGTAGTAGTTTTCATGAAATTTGCTAAAATAAATTGATTTATAGTTGTTCAGAAAAATTTTCATTTGCCAAATTTATATTCATATGTGAATATCATAAAAACTACTACCCCTACGAAGATAAATGTTGTTAATATTGTAATCCTAAATTTATTAGTAAATATAGTAGGCATATGTTCATATGTTCATATACCCTGTTTTTTTTTTTTTCCGCTTGTGTGCTTGTACCTAGTGTGAATGTATGTAATGAGTTTTGTGAGTAATAAAAACCTTGTCTCTCGAATCTAGTTTTATTTATTAACCAACAAATGTAATAAACTACTTTATAGTAAGTTAAATTTCCTTTATTTTTTTATCTTTTTGAATTATTTTCTAAATGTCTTTAGAGTGAAGCATCAACTGTTATCTATTTTAAATGATATAAAAATGGTTTCTTAGAGTTAAGAGAAATCACAATATCTCCATCCTCGTTTTTGTTTCAGATTCACTTTTTTCGAATTTATCTAGTATATTAATTTTGGTTTTCGGCAAGCCAATACAGTAATGAAAAAAAAATTAAATTTTATTCTTGAGAAAATTCATAAAATTTGTACCACAAACAAACAATTAAAATCGTATTTAGCAAGGTCGTATTTTTTTTTATTTCGCAGGCGATGCGATAAACCATCTAGTAAACACAAGGAAGTGACATAACTGACTTAAAATTTTCTGCTTCGCTGATCAGATCTTGAAGCTGTTGCATCCGGAAATAATAAATAATCAGAGTTCAAAATAAGGATTGACACGTGTAGTATTAGTTCCGGTGCCTTGGCTTCGAGTGTGTAGTTTACACAAAAAGACAAAAAAATGTCATCAAACATAAATGTCAATGTTAAAAGTCTACTAAACACTTCCGAAGTGTATATTACTACAACTTATTTTAGATAACCGGAAGCCCCCACTGAATCATCCACATGATGTATTGGTCATAATACAAAAAATCCATTTCAACCTAATTTTTTATTGCATTAATGAAAGTTATGAATAGTTAATAGTAAAAATTGATGAGTCTGCCAAGTATAGTTTGGGGGAATACAAAATTGTGGCTCTTTCAAAACGTAAAAAAATATTACTTTTTCATTCGTAGCTTTCTATCATTGAAACTACTTACAACACTAAAAAAATGTTATAGAAAATCATTTAAATTGGACTAAATTAGCTAAAATATGAATCCTAATAGAGCTATTTACGGTCAATAGTTCATGAAATACAACTTTTAAAAAAGCACACATTTCATTAAATATATTTAGAAAAATCAGAAGTTAGTGAATTTACTGTGGAAAATACAAGTAGATATCTCAGGAACCATCATACGAAAAGATGTCTATTAGTACTCAAATTAAAGATAGTTTATTAGCCTATAAAGTAGTTTATGATGTTTATCTTCGTAGGAATAATAGTTTACATGAAATTTGCTAAAATAAATTGATTTATAGTTATTCGGACAAATTTCCATTTGCAAAATGTATATTCATATGTAAATATCATAAAAACTACTACCCCTACGAAGATAAGTGTCATAAACTACTTTATAGAAAGTTAAATTTCCTTTATTTTGAGTGTTAACAGACATATGTGCCCATTATGGATCTATAGATATATTTTTTCAAAAATCCAACATTTTATACGAACAACTAGAAATTAACAAATTTGTGATTTTATTTGTCAAATATCATAAAAACTACTACTCCTACAAAGATAAACGTAATTGACTATTTTGTAGTAAATTTAACTAACTTTAATTTGAGCGCTGGCAGACATGTGTACGTTCAATGGTTTCTGAAATAAAGTTTTTCATAAATCAAACTTATTGTCCGAACAACTATAAACCAATTTATTTTAGCAAATATCATGAAAAATATTATTCCTACGAAGGTAAAGGTCATAAACTTTTTTATAGTACATTAAATTAGCTTTAATTTGAATGCTAATGGACATCTGTGCGTCTCATAGTTCCTGAGATATAGATTTCGCAAAATAAATTAACTAACTACTGATCTTTCAGTAGATTTTTAAGAAATTTTGATTTTTAAAAGGCTATATCTCGAGAACTATTGGACATAAATAGTTCTTTTAGAGCTAATGTTTCAGAAAATTTATTCTTCTTTAAACAATGTTCGATTAGATTTTCTAGTGTTGTTGGTAGTTTGAAAAATTAAAATGAAAAATTAATGTTTTTTTAAGGTTTTGAAATAACCGCCATTTTTTATTCCCCCTACCTATACTTGGCCGACTCACCAATTTTGACTAGTAATTATGCATAGTTTTGATTAAAGTAATCAAAAATTGGGGTGAGATAACCGCCTTTTTTTCTTCCCTGCTCTTGTACTATAAGTTGTAGTTTTCATAATATATGCTAAAATGAATTAACAAAGTTTTGATTTCTAGTTGTTCCAACAAAACTTATGGTTTAAGAAAAACTATATCTGCCAAGTTATATTGAATGGAAATATAAACGACGGATATTTCAAACGCTAAAAAAAAAAATTCATTCGGAGCTCTATGTCTTTAAAACTACGAATAACACTAGAAAACATTACTTAAAGTAGAGTAAATTTACTAAAATATGAGCCCTAATAGAGCTATTTATGTTGAATAGTAGTTAAAGAGATAAGATTTCTGAAAACCGAAATAAAGTTGTTTGAAAAGCTACATTTCATTAAAAATTTCATTGAATTTACTATGTGAAATCTATTTCTCAGGAACCATGATACGTACAGATGTCCATTAGCACCCAAATAAAGCTAGTTTAATGTGTTGTAGTTTATGACCTTTATCTTCGTAGGAGAAGTAGTTTTCATGATATATGCTAAAATAAATTAACAAAGTTTTGATTTCTAGTTGTTCCAACAAAACTTATGGTTTAAAAAAAACTATATCTGTCAAATTATAGTAAGTGGAAATAAAAGCGGAGGATATTTCATAACGTTAAAAAACATAATTTTCTTTCGGAGCTCTATATCTTTAAAACTACCAACAACATTAGAAAACTTAATGGAATTAATAATATTATTTAAAGTAGAGTAAATTTACTAAAATATCAGTCCTTATAGAGCTATTTATGTTGAATTGTAGTTAAAGAGATAAGATTTCTGAAAACCGAAATAAAGTTTTTTGAAAAGTTACATTTCATTAAAAATTTCATTGAATTTACAATGTGAAATC
>NW_027109484.1:38560-41333 GCF_000696795.3 Halyomorpha halys
TTTGCAAATGAATATGAATTTTGCCCATGAAATTTTGTTCATCCTAGAAACAGCTAGAAATAAATTTATTTTATTAAAAACTAGTGCCCTTAGAACTCTTTTATAGCACAATAATTTTTATTTGAGTGCAAATAGACATACAGTACAGACGTCTCATGGTTCCTGAGATATAGGTTTCACATATTCAATAACATATTTTATGAAATGTAGCTTTTCAAAAAAACTTTATCTCTGGAACTATTTAACATAAATAGCTGTATAAGGGCTCATATTTTAGTAAATTTACTGTACTTTAAATGATGTTCTATTAGGTTTCTGCAGTGTTCCTGGTAGTTTTAAAGATAGAGCTCCGAATGAAATTTTTTTTTTAACGTTTTGAAACATCCACCATTTTTTATTCCCACTAACTATAACTTAGTAGTCTCATCATTTTTGACACTAGTTTTCATATTTTTCATTCATTTACCAGCGGAACGGTCCCTCCCCGTTCCAATAATCCAGTAGCTAACCAAGCCAACAAAGTTACAACCTTCAATGGACCCCTCACCTAATCTTATAATGCCAAATGGCAATCCAAGGTACCCTTAACACCCAGCTATACGTATAGCATACCTCCTATATGTACGTGCCAAATACCCACTAAAATCATTACAGGAGGGTATGAAAAAAAAAATATTTATGCGCATACGGCGCAATCGATTCTGCACACACAGTGTACACTCGACAAAGCCCTTAAAATACCCATGGGTAGAAGAATGCATCACACTTCAACTGACATCATTGTACCTAAGTATTCCTTATTTTCAATGGAGGGTACGAAAACAAAAAAGTGATCAAAAATTGTGGTAAAATAACTGAATTTTTTCATATTTTGGGCTTTTGTACTCTCAACACCCGGAAGGTAATACAATGTGGAAACAAAGAAATTGTAGTATTTATTAAGTAAGAGAACTTAGTTTGAAAATTTTTAAAATGAATAATAGTCTTTTCCTAAAACTTAAAAAAAAAAAAATCGGTCGACCCTTTCGGGAGGAATTAATATTAATATAAATTAATATTTTCTTTTTTTAACTCAGAATATAAGCAGCAATTAAAAATTAATAAAAAAAATTCAACGTGGATGTTCCATTCTCTCTCTGAGCTCAGGTATGTCGAGAAGATTGGAGATTGCGTCAAAGGCCACCTTGACTAGAAATATACAATCAACTATCAGTTATCACTAATCATAGATCATAGACCAAAATTGTCTTGCACTCTTCCAAGTAACGATTTGGTCCGAAAAATATGGTTACGGTTATTGCTAATAATTTCAAAAATCTATGACTAGCATATAATAAAAGTGGAGGAAAACAATACAAATTTAAATTATACAATTGGAAAATTCCATTCCAGTTCCAGTTCATTTAGAAATTTATTAACATGATTATAATTAATTTATTATTTGTAAATTATAATCATTATTATCCACATCATTAGATGTATTAATTAGTAGTATTTCATTACCATATTTTGTAAGAGTCTATATATTATTTTTTTAATATTTGGTATCCTTTTCAAATTAGTTTCTTAGTCCTAAACTTCAGTTATTAGTTTAGTTTTAGTTGTATTCAAGGCGTACCAAGCGAAGGGCAGAGAGGGGCTTTTTTTTTAAGCAAATAATTAAGTCAACTAATAAAACACGACTATAATTATATATACTTTTTTTGTTTTTTTAATTGTAGTTTCATTTGTCTTTGCTGTGCTGAAATGTCATTATCTAAACAACGATGACTTGCCCTCCTAGATTTTACCCCGGACACGCCCTTAGTCATATAATTTAAAATAATAAAATGTTACACAAATAAATATTTCATTTTATGTTTATAATAAAATAAATGATAAAAAACAGAAAGTATTCAAGAAATCAACATAGTGAAAGGTGCGGAAGAAATTGTAAATGATCAGTAATTTAATTAACATAAGATAATGTTAATTATGTCTAAAATAATTATTTAGTTCATTATTAAATAAAAATAAACGATCATAAGGTCATTTTTTTCATTATTTTACATATCTTAGATTTAACATCTTCATTTACATTTTCTACCACATCATTCATTATGTTTATTTCTTGAACACTCCCTGTTTTTTGTTATTTACATTTTATAATTATTTCCTCTATAACAGAGGTTCCCAATCTTTTTCAATTCGCGGCTCCCTACATAGTCGGATTTTTTCCGCGGTGCCCTTAATAGATCACATTTTTTAAAAAAATTTTTGACTTTCTTGACAAATTGGAAAACTTTCCTTTTTAAAAGCGATTATTCAGTAAACAATGAAAAATTAAAGACAGATACTTACTATTTTCGTATTATTTAGTGACTAAAGCATGGGCGGAGAAGCAGTGCTTGCGCACTAGCCCTTTCCAGAGATGCGGATTGGGAAGAAAACAAAGAAAGATTCGAAAGTTACTAAATTCTTTGGATTTCGTCAACAAATACGAATGTTCCTTTGGTTCAAACCTTATCTAGTTCCACCCATCCCTACAGCCCACCTAGAAGGTTGAAACGGCCGTGGCCAAGAGACTTATTAAAATAAAAAAGGACAATTGGAGTTCTGGCAATGGTCAGATTCTCCACTCAAGTAGAGTGTTTGCGGCTTTAGCGCACTTGCTCAGCCTCCACTGACTCACTACCAGTGATGCGGCGAGAGGGATGCACTGGGAACTCTTGAGCTCTGCTCTACCCCTCACACGTGGGGGATAGAGTGGGCTCAGGGATCCTCAGGTCGATTG
>NW_027109484.1:46143-46655 GCF_000696795.3 Halyomorpha halys
ATCTGTAAAAAAAAAAAAAAAATACGAATGTTGACGCAAAACTTCGAGAATTGGAAATTCCAAGGAAATAGCCGAATTATTTAATCAAATATTTCGCGGCGCCCGGTAGAATATTTCATCTTCTGTAATTATCAATCAACTAATATCTACTTATTGGAGAAGTTTGTCGGGGGGTGCGGTCAGCAAAGAACAACATAAATAAACAAAACCATATTTATTTATTTTATGCCGATGTTTCGACTTGAGTTTCAGGTCTTCATTGAAGTTTTTTGTTTTTTCAGCCCCGATGAAGGCCTGATATTCAGGTCGAAACGTCAACACAAATAAATAGGTTTTTGTTTATTTGTATATTTTTTGTTGACCACATCCCCGACCATCTTCTCCTCATAACCTACTGTAAAATATTAATATCTAATGTATTTTGAACAATACTCACAAATATATTTTTATTGTCAATACCTTATTTTCGTTATTTTGGATGGATTGAAAAAAAAATCCTTTTAATATATTTG
>NW_027109484.1:46705-51069 GCF_000696795.3 Halyomorpha halys
TATTTTGAACAATACTCACAAATATATTTTTATTGTCAATACCTTATTTTCGTTATTTTGGATGGATTGAAAAAAAAATCCTTTTAATATATTTGTTGATCTAAATAAGATGAGATTGAAACTCTGACTGGTCCAATCCGAACAAGTCACAACTAATAAACTCTGACTGTCATTATGTCATTAATTCTAATTAAGATTGACCGAAGACTGACCTCTTTGCTCTCTATAATAGTTTCACCAATTAACCGGCAATTATGGCGGCAAAGTCGCTGCGGTAGGGCCAATTCTTAATCTGTTGTGGTCATTTTTTTTTTTTTTATCGATACAGTCTTTACTGAATTAATAATTTCTCTTTTATATTTCTGTACTGCGAATGTATTCACTGAATCGATTATAATGCGATGTGACAGCAACTTTTTTGTGGAAATCGATTAACCGTAAATGCCACTTTATAGAGTCGATTTTTCACCTGTTTTCGATTTTCTCAAAAACAACATAAACGATTTTAATTAAACTTCGTATATCAATGTAAAATTAGGTTTTCTGTAGCATCAGACTGCTTTTACACTCATTGAAATAGTTTGATAGGGCTTGATTGCGGATTTAAAAAAAATATATATATTTTTACATAAAATGGACACATCGAGGGAATAATTTATACAATATTATTTTATATACTTTACATTAAAAATATCTTGATAAGCTTTCATTAAAAAAAAATAATGTCATATTAGCATCTTGAATTTTTAAAAAATCAGAAGTTTTTTGATAATATCATAGCAACCGCTTTTCCACTCAAAGCGAGACCGATAATGTATGGGTAACAATGTATACATATGAATGTACCTAATAAAGTATGTTTCTGAATACCAAAAGTTTAAATAACCATAAAAATGTGTGTATTGTTTATTAATTTCTACTTTTACTTAGTATGGAGTATGTATGGTATATACAAAATTCGAAATTGAGTTCTTAGTGGAAATGCACGTTACAGGAACCTTTTCTTTTTTTTTTCGTACCCTTCATTAAAATATAATTAGTACATCATACATATATAATCCATGAAATGTATTACATATGCTTTTACTGAGTCTAGTTACAGAAACCTCAACTCTGAGTCCAAAAAACCAAGAGACGTAAAACGATTTGTGGGGGAAGAGCCTAGCTCAAAAAAGGCATACGAAACTGAAATTATCTATTTTAGGCGTGTATATGCTTGGCTTATAGACAGTTACAAATACCTCGGTGCCACAATACAATGATCAACTACGGACTGAGATAAACAAGAGTATAACAAGCGTGAACAGAGCTTTCTTCTCTCTGTCGAGAATACTGAAATCCTGAAAAATCTGAAACTAAGGGTGTACAATGCCATCATAAAGGTAGTTCTGATATACGGCTGTGAGCCCCGTGCTCTAACAGGTACCCTAGAAAACAGGATCAAGAGATTTGAACAGAAAATCTTCTGTACAATACAGGATCGGTCTGAGACTGATTTCAGGATATGAAGCCTTCAAACATGGAGGAGAAGAACCAGCAGTGAACTGCTTGCAGAGATCGTTCAGTCAATATCTCAATATGATGAAGGCAATGAGGTTAAGACGGGAGTTATATGAAGCTATCCATCAGGACTGCAATAAAAGAGCCATATTATTGAATCGATTTTTCACATTTTTTGTTTTTTCGATTTTTCCAAAATGAATCTTATGACTTCGATTAGACTCAGTATATTATACCACGGTTAAGTATTCTTATATCTCAGATAGGTCCATTGAAATAGTGAGACTTCAACACCGATTTTTTGTTTTTTATATATCTTTATTGAGTTTTACAACTCAATACATAATAATACATGTTGTATGTTTATAATAGAGTGGTACAGGCGTGTAGAGAAACTACCATTGGTAGCACTTTAATAAAGTTTTTACAATGGATGGTCTCGAGGCCATTTTCTTTTCAGGCGCCTCGGAGGACTGTCAGGAATGGAGGAGGAAGCGAGGTTAAAAATTACTGGGTCTGGATGGTTAGAGAGTTTATAATGGAAGGATTTATATCTGGTTGTGATGAAAGCTAATAGTATTGGTTCATAATACAAGTTTAGAAACAACCTGATAATTACACTAATAATTTTTTTTAACCTATTAGTGATTAAAAGGTACTAAAGTACAAGTTACTATTGCACAAGGCAGTGTAATTGTATCAAGTTTAAGCGACAAGACTAATAGTATTAGTTGTATTTTATTAAGAAACAGAGCTCGGATTGACTGTAGCTTGAACTTTTAAGTTTAGGTCCTTTAGGTCAGTTTTATTACGAGTTCTAACTGGCATGAGATGAAATGAAATGAAATGAAAAAATAACGTTAAATAACGTTATTCTGGGACCTATGTCCTCTAAGAATAATTACATGGTTTATATAGTGAGATTTTTGTTTACTGGATACCAACCACTATAAAATCATTTTCATTTTTTTCAATATTGACGCGATAACAATATTCATTGAATGAAGCACAATGTATATTTTAGTTAATTATATTTTTATATTCCTACCATACTTTTGTAAGAGCAAAATGTTAAAATTTTTAAACAATCAGTATTTTTAAAAGTACTTTTTGGAAAACTGTTAAAATCGGAGAAAGTCAATTTTTCAGCTAAATAGCTCATTCATTGAGGAGGTATTTCCATAGTGAATAATATAAAAAATCTGTTCTAAAATGAGTAAGGATTAATTTATTTTATTTAGTTAATGATATTTACTACTGTATTTACATAAAAATACATCCAGTAAATTTAATGTAAGATCATAATGATATGATATAGGCATGTAGAGAAACTACCCATTGGTAGCATTCTAATTATACTTCTACATTACAAGGTTTCGATACCATCTTCTTTTGAGACGCCTTGGAAGACTCATCAGGAATGGATGAGGAAGCGAGGTTAAAAACTACTGGGTCTGGATGGTTAGGGAGTTTATAATGGAAGGATTTATATCTGGTTCGGGCTAGATCGG
Organism: Halyomorpha halys; assembly: GCF_000696795.3. Taxonomy (NCBI): domain Eukaryota; kingdom Metazoa; phylum Arthropoda; class Insecta; order Hemiptera; family Pentatomidae; genus Halyomorpha; species Halyomorpha halys. Next base: position 49,717 of record NW_027109484.1, read on the forward strand.
TTACATATGGAAAATTAAGATGTTTATATGTGAATTTATTTGTGAAAAAGTAAGTAGGAATTCAAAGGTTTAGTGGCGAATTTTTAAATAATATTTCTTTAAATTACCTACAATTTTTGCATCAAAAATAAATTACCAGATCTCATTATTATCATAATAAAAAATAGATAAATACAAAATATCAACGAATTAGATGAATGAGTAAAGGAGAAAGATGTATTAAATAAATATTAATTTTCTACAAACAGCACTCGTTTCGCTTAACACTTTTAAAAAAAACTTTAGAATTTGAGTTGCGACATGACACTGAAATTATAATGTCCAGTTTGATTTCGAATCGTCATTAGTGTAACTTAATAGGTCTTACAAATCTATGATCTGTAAAGTGATTAATATATCTGTTTATTTCTCAATAATTGTTAGAAAGAAACAATTTTTTGTTTTTTTGTTTGTTTAACCTATTTAGGTTAATGGAATTCAATCATATTTTTTTATAAATATAATATTAGATGAAAACAAATATATGATTAATGCCATTACCTGGATATCATCTATCATCCTATGGCAGAGTGAGATAACGTATTAAAAAAAATTCAGCCAAGTACATAGATCAGTTATTGCTTCCTCATTATTTACATTCAGTAAATACATAATCACGCTATGTGTATGTATCATCCGTACATAATTATGAAATATGTGAATGGGGATCTAACCCACGCAATCAAGAACTCACGTACAGTCATGACAACTACTTACGAAAATACTACCTCGATTCGCGAGTTTTAAAGACGTTTAAATTTTATCTTTTTTCATAATTTAGGCGGGATTATATGGAATCTCGGTAATCGAGATCTTATTGTATATATACTTTTTTATAAACTTTTTTATTTATTAAAATAAGAACAAAATAATTGAAACACAGGATAAAGAAAATTAATATATAATCTAATTTGAGGTGGAGATAGTTGACCGTAGATTAATGATTGGAGAAGTTTGTCGGGGGGTGCAAAGAACGGTCAGCAAAGAACAACAAAAATAAACAAAACCATATTTATTTTGTTGTTGTTATCTCTTTTGTTCTATAGCCTTGATGAAGACCTGAAACTCAGGTCGAAACGTCGACATAAAATAAATAAATATGATTTTGTTTATTTATGTTGTTCTTTGCTGACCGCACCCCCCGACAAACTTCTCCAATTATAATCTAATTTCTTCTTTGAAATATTGTATACATTATTTTATCATTATGTTATTTTATTTTTTTATTTTTCATACAGATAGTTTGATTATGTTCATCTTGTCTATTCTTTTGTTTGTATATATTTTAAGAGAGTTTTTTTTTATTATTATTTT
>NW_027109484.1:51574-52815 GCF_000696795.3 Halyomorpha halys
AGATAAATAGAGTTACAAAACTGTATAAATTATATAATAGAAAAATTAATATAAAGGTAATGAATGTAAGTGAAAGGTGTAGGTAAGATATGAATATAAAATGTAGATTGAATATATAAAAATAAAATAACAGGATGGAAAGTAAGTTGGGGGAGGGGAGGATTAACATAAAACGGGTAAATGATGTATGGGAAAAATTAACTTCTGAAATGAAGGACATAGGCAGTGAGTGAGTATTGTATAATTATATGCTTGGAAAAATCTCGGATAGGGACGGGAACTCGTACTCGCAGCCTTTGGGTTGGCTGACAGTCGCGTTACCACGCTGCTACCGTCACCCCTAATAGATATTGTAATGTGAATAAAATTAGAATAAGTGAAATAGTGAATAAAAATAGATAAATTGACTAAGATATATTTTGGCAAAAACAGTCTGCCACCATTTAATTACATTGTTAGCTGTGATGTCCTTGAGAATGGCCAAAACATATAGTGTAGACAATACCCCAATAGGAGAAAAAAGGCTGTTATTTCAACCAAATATTTTATTACTTTAATGAAAACTATGTATTATTACTTGTCAAAATCAATGAGTCAGCCAAGTATAGGTAGGGGGAATAAAAAATGTCCCTCTCCATCCAGACCCAGTAGTTTTTAACCTCGCTTCCTCATCCATTCCTGACAGTCCTCCGAGGCGCCTGAAAAGAAGATGGCCTCGAGACCATCCATTGTAAAAACGTTATTAGAGTGCTACCAATGGTAGTTTCTCTACATACCTGTACCATTCCATTATAAACTTACAGCAAATTTACATGTATTATTATGTACAGTTGTAAATAAAGATATATAAAAAAACAAAAAATCGGAGTTTAAGTCACACTATTTCAATAGACCTATCTGAGATAACATAATACTTAATTGTGGTATGATATACTGAGTCTAATCGAAGTAATTAGATTCATTTTGGAAAAATCGATTCAATAATATGGCCCATTCATTGTAGTCCTGAAGGATACTTCGTATTGCTATATACTGCCTTGAAATTAATCGGGGTTCCAGGATAATCGAAGAAGGCAATTATCCAAAAATAAGTTAATTAATTAATTTAGATTGAGTCCTGCAAAACTATTATTATAATTGGATTCTTTTCCAAAGGCTTTTTGTGTGTTTACCAATTACCAATTAAATACCTTTATGTTTATAAAATGTTGTTACCATTAACTATATAATATAATAAGGGG
>NW_027109484.1:58116-58889 GCF_000696795.3 Halyomorpha halys
CTGTTTCATTTCAATCCCCCTCCCATCTTACTTCCCATCCTGTTATTTTATTTTTACTTACATTCATTACCTTATATTAATGTTTCTATTATATAATTTATACACTTTTGTACCTCTACTTATCTTGTATATTTTATTTTCTTCGCCATATAATATTTGTTGTACCATTTTTCTTTTTTTATATTATTTAATTTTTTTCTTTATTATGTATATTATCATTTTATGGAAGGAAGGTAGTCCAGGTGGTGGTCAATAAAGGTATGAAAATAGTAAAAGAAAAGGATTTATTGTTAACCAACGTTTCGCCCCTTTGCAGGGTTTCGTAAGGGCTAAAAGAAAGAACAAGGATTATTTTTTTATAATATATAGATATCTATCTATATATTATAAAAAATCCTACCCTTGCTGGGTGGGAGAGATATCTATACCTGCTGCCGCCCCCTTTTCTGTCAGTTGTCCTTTATACTAACATCAGATAGGTAATGATTATTTTTTATCTCTATCAATTTTCCTAATATCACCCATTTTACATATTACTATACTTCACCTATACCATATCTACTTCACCTATCTATTCTACCTCTTCACCGTATTTATAACTAATTTTAATGAATAGTCTCCAACAATCTATTTGTCTAGATATATATACATGATTTCTATCACACCTGGTTATATTTGTTAGTAACTTGTTTCCAGTCTACCTACATGTAAACATAAACATAAAAATTATCTTGAAATGTGTTTGAAATGTATTTTAATGTTTTGTTAATTAT
>NW_027109484.1:59090-59618 GCF_000696795.3 Halyomorpha halys
CCTTAAAAAAACACTAATTTTTCATTCGGAGCTCTATATCTTAAAAACTACCAACAACACTAGAAAGTCTAAGAGAACATTATTTAAAGAAGAGTGAATTTGCTGAAATATTAACCCTAAAAGAGCTATTTACGTCCAATAGTTCTCGAGAAACAAATTAATATTGCTTCTTAAAAAGTAATATTTCTTAAAAATCTACTGAAAGATTAGTAGTTAGTAAATTTATTTTGTGAACTCTATATCTCAGGAACTATGTGACGTACAGTTGTCTATTAGCACTCAAATTAAAGCCAGTTTAATAGACTATAAAAAATTCTATAAGCCCTACCTTCGTAGAAATAGTAGTTGTAATTTATATTTAAATATATATTTAATGTTCAGACAATAAGTTTGATTTATGAAAAACTTTATTTCAGAAACCATTGGACTGCCCGCGCTCAAATTAAAGCTAGTTAAATTTACTACAAAATAGTTAATTATGTTTATCTTTGTATGAGTAGTAGTTTTTATGATATTTGACAAAATAAA
>NW_027109484.1:59668-65866 GCF_000696795.3 Halyomorpha halys
TAGTAGTTGTAATTTATATTTAAATATATATTTAATGTTCAGACAATAAGTTTGATTTATGAAAAACTTTATTTCAGAAACCATTGGACTGCCCGCGCTCAAATTAAAGCTAGTTAAATTTACTACAAAATAGTTAATTATGTTTATCTTTGTATGAGTAGTAGTTTTTATGATATTTGACAAAATAAACTCACAAAATGTTAATTTTTAGTTGTTTGTATAAAATATTGGATTTTTGAAAAAATAAATCTCTAGATCCATAAGACGCACATATGTCTCCCAACACTGAAAATAAAGGAAATTTACTTACTATAAAGTAGTTTATGACACTTATCTTCGTAGGGATAGTAGTTTTTATGATATTCAAATATGAATATAAATTTGGTAAATGAAAATTTGTGCGAACAACTAGAAATCATTTTTTTGCCAATTTCATGTAAACTATTACTCCTACGAAAAAAAACATCATAAAATACTTTATAGCTCAATTAAATAGCTTTAATTTGAGTGCTAATAGACATCTGTACGTCAAATGGTTTTTGAGATATAAATTTCTCAAAATAAAAAATTCAAACCCTGGCAAAGCAAGTATGAAGTAATAAAATTAGAGCTGATAAGGTTGTAATTAAATTTAATCTAATTAAATATTTATTAATCGGAAATTCTGATAAAATACCAAAGAATTAATTTTTTTTTTAAATTTCTATCAAGATGATTTGGACTGGAGGACCTGGAGTCCTTCGACCGCTAATACAATTCCAGTAACACTGTAATTTCGCTCTTCTCGTCCTTGCTCGAAGGATACAATGATTGCAGTTGGTGGCTTCCGATGGAACTTATATCTCTGTTTAGTCTTTCTAAATATAACTTACTCTCGATAATCCGAATACTCCAGTAATCCGAACTGGCGTAAAAAAGAAAAGTTACTTTTTAAGATACAATTCAGCAGGCAATAACATTTTTATTTCCAAGTAAAATTCCATGTTTAAACGCCTTTTTAACTTATAAGCAAGTTATTGTATTAACCGTGAAAATCGAAAGTGGAAACTGTCACAGTTTCGATAACGAGAAATTTAACTCCTCTAAGAATGTTCATATCAATGTTGTTGGAATTAGAAATACATAATATCTATTTTATAACCCATTTGGTTCTGTAAAAATAATTTATTAAACTAATAGAATAATTTATTTAAATAATAGAAATATGTTTAATACAAATGTTTGTGAACTAATTTTTTTTTTTTTTATCACATTTTAAATAAATCCATAGAAAGATAATTTTTTTTTTCATTTATATTTAAAATGAACAATTATAATTTTAAGAAATTAAATCATTACTCATAGTTACTGGGGATGTAAAAGAACACTATTTTTTAAAAACTCCAAACTATCAAATTTCCGATACAGTATGTAAAAAAAAAATAAAAATTGCTATTTTAATATTTTAACAAATATTTAAAACATTTTTCCTAATACTTTCAGTAATCCAAAGTTCAGATTACCAAGATTACACTGTATATGCAATGATCGATAAATTTCGAATAATTGTCAGTAGTTAGTGGATTTTAGCGAAAAAGGTATTGTATCATTCCTACATACACTGGCCTTAAATATAGAATTTCAGTTTCTTACGATTCTTTGTTTTTTGCGCTATGTTGTTAACAAACATTCGTACAGACCATTTTTCCGAACTCTATTATTTGAATTGAATTGAGTCAACTCCTGTGGGTTCTGGAGCCCTCCTGGGGCCCACCCAGCCTCTTAAATTGCGTTCCCTTAATTGGGTAAAAATCTGGAGGTCGAACGTGATTCTGACCAGATCACCTCCTTGCGCAACCGTTGGTCCAGTAACAGTGCTTCCTTACGAGTACTGAACCTCTGACCCTTCATGGGTTGTAGCGGCACAGATTTTAATTATTTGAATTCAGATACCTTAGAACGTGTATTTAAGTTAAAACTAAATTTTCATGATGGCAATACTTTCCCTGTCTATATATTTCATAAATAGTTTACTTAAAGTAATAATAGTACTGTATAATAGTTCTGTATAATGGTAATAATAATACAGTCTTGAAAACAAAAAAAATATATCGGCATTCTGGTTAGCGTACATTTTCCTTACCCATAAATTTAACTTGTACAAAAAAGTAAAGAAAATATGAAATACTACATATTCAAGAGAATTATCACCCATCAATATGCATACTATATAACATGCATAGTACCAATATGTAATATTCATCCATAGACAATATTTCACAGGTATACTTACATCATTTCTTTGTTATATGTACGTATGTGTTTTGACCAGACAGTCCCCATCTGGTTTATAGGGGAGTAATGCCTAGATCAAATTAAAGTAGTCCATTTCAGAAGAGGTTAGATTGAAGATAAAAAGAAAGGTTGGAAAGTATAGAATATATCGAAGAAATGAACTTGTCAAAAGAAAATATAGAATATTGTTAGGTTGTTAAAAGAATTTAGATATGAAGAAGACGGGTTGATCAGAGGGATGGTCACCATGTCGTATTTAGTATAAGACTGTAGAAGATGAGAAATGATTCTTACTTGTGGGCTCCATATGGGATGGGTCACCTGGTGTGTGATCTAGAATCAACGTGGGTCCTCCCTGACTACTGGGTCTCACAGTTCCTCACGGGGCATGGGGGTTTCTGAGCTGAGCTCGCCGCACATGGCATAAACATCGATCATCTATGCCCAATTTGTCAGGTTCCAGAGACCGCTGAGTACGTCGTACTTGCCTGTACCGCCTATGAAGCACTGAGAGCCAAGATGATGAGGGAAACAGGACTCTATGTTCTGACTGAGACTGATCTTCCTGAGCTGATGAAGAAAGAAAACTACCCGCACTACAAGACCTTCGTGTATGGGTGAAAGGAAGCTGTGGCACCTACTCACTTCTCCCTGGGTAGGAGAGAATAAGCTACACCAGCAAGGGCTCTGTAGAAGAGCGAGATATATTTTGTACCAAGAGCAAGTTGTGTAATGATTGTCATATGCAGCTATGAGTTGTACCCACTGCTGCGAACACCCGTATTGTCTAATAGGCAGGGTGTGTGATGTGTAGTGATGAAGTGTAGTGCCGACCTCCGGGCTGTGTGTCTCCAAGTCCCACGCTCGGCTATGTACTTTTAGCCTGTCATCCTGTATCTTCGAAGGCTGGTAACAGAGAGAGGACAGAGGTTTCTACCGAGTCTTCAGGTTCCAACAATGAGGGATGGGCCCTCAAATAATCTATGGTTGGACCTTTTCTCTATAGGTGGCGCTAATGTTTGTAATTTCCTGGGTCGTTCACACAATTAAATTGACCCATCTTATTACTCTTAAACCTAAACCCCTCTGGCTCTTGAACTGAACAGTATGTATTAAATTTATTTTTTTTAAGGAGGGTACGAAATGAACAAATAAAAAAACAAGAGAATCATACTCATTATCATTAGCTAAAAAATAACAACCCGGATTCAAGGCTTCAAATTTCCCATATTAATATTCAACAATTTAGTCTTAACACAAATCGAAACATATTATAAGAAAACAATCATGGCTTCTGAAAATCCATTAATACGTCCAAAAAAAACTTCATTAAATATTAAACTCGTAAAAGAACCCAAATTATGTTAGTTATTCCCACAATTTCTTGACTTTTATTGTTTATTTTTTCATCCGGTTACCATTAATTATTTAACCATTACTTTTAATTTCCATACTCAACTAAAAGTACGTAAAAGGATGAGGAATTATGTATGCAATAGGTTTGTAATTGTAAAAATGCTAAGTGTGGACATTTAGAATTGTTGGGTGCAACCAGTCACCTAATTAACATCAGAATTATATGTTAAAATTTTTAAAAAACGAAGAAAAAAACCCTAATTGGTAAGCAGTCACCATCCTTCCCTCTACGCCACAACCCCTGATGAAGACCTGAAACTCAGGTCGAAACGTCGGCATAAAATAAATAAATATGATTTTGTTTATTTATGTTGTTCTTTGCTGACCGCACCCCCCGACAAACTTCTTCAAGAACTAATTGGTAATCATTCATCCAAAATAAGCGGGAACAATTACTTCTTTACCAAACTGTACCTCGACAAGTAAATAGGTCTTTTTTTTTTTAAGAACCAGCTAGCAAGTACCATATACTTTTATAGTATATATATATATAGCGAATATCATTTTCGCTTCATCCTCACACCTTCCGCCTTCCTTCTGCTCCAATACTCTTTCATCCTCCTGGACTGTTCCTCCCGCTCTTCCTCACTCCATTCTCTCCCTCGTCTCTCCTTCTTTCTCACTAGAACCCAGCATCTTAACCCGTTATTTTTAGTCTACCCAGTTCCTCTTTCACTTGTTTTACATATCCCCCAATACGTTTATAGCTAAAGAGCTTGTTGAATTTTTTTTTATTCAGTCTCTAACTTTTCATTCTGACCATGTCCCCGTAAAATCTCAGTTTCCTGGACCTGAAGTTTCCAGGTCTTCCAAATTCATATATATTTCCTCTTTGGATTTTCTCCTATACCCCTTCTGTGTTATTTTGGGTCCGTGAAGCCTCCTCAGAATTTTCCTCAAAATAGAAAAATCAAAACGGTTTCTTTATAATATTAACCACCTTTCAAGAGAGAATTTTTTTCCCTTCAGACTCACTTCTTTCCCGCTATAGTTAAAGTAAGGTTATAATTAGTGCTGCCGTGGGGTAATTACCCGATTTTCGGTTATTTTTTCAGATTAGCGGGTAATTATCGGGTATTTCGGAAAATAGGGATTTACTTTATGCATAGGTGCGCTAGTTCAGTGTCGCACTAGACCATCGACTATTTTTTTTTAGTTAATCATTAGAGACTATTCTATTCCTAACAAGTTATTGAATAAGATAGATGTACCTTGACCATTTGGGGCTCGAGATTAATTTATTTTTGAGGCATTGGATGAATATAATTTCTGGACATTGGACCCGGGGTGGATAACATTTCATGGTCTTCATTCATGGGAAAATTTTTTTTTTTAGTTTTCTAAAGTTGGATTTATATTTTTACAATTTTAACTTTTTGGGCAAATATACAGTAATAATAATATTTTCCCTTCTATAGTCATTACATTTGGTGAGTTTGATATTCTCTGACAGTTCACTGTCAAGGCGTATACATATGACAGTTAATGCGAATGTTAGTCAACTGACATTACTTGTTCGTCACGCCATGCCAAGTCCTACATTACTGTGACGACAGTGAATGCTGTCATGATTGTAATTATCAAATAGCTACACCATGGTAATGGCTAAACAATAACGGAAACTCTACGACAGCTCACTGTTAAGGCGTATACATGTGATAACGTGACAGTTAAATCACTGACATTATTATAACTATCAACTATCACGCCAGAGCTTGAACAGTTACAGTTATAACGATTCTCCAAGAGGAGGTAAAGCGGAGGCTATTTGTCAGGTAAAACGGGTATTTTATGGTCGGGGGAATCGGTAGCACTGATTATAATACAGGACATTTTTTACTGCAGATCCCGCCACGTTTAGTTCTTCTAACTTATAAATATCGATATTTAATATATCTTTCATGTTTACGATCGATATTACGCACGGATCCTTGTACTTCTTTCGATTATGAAACTCTACTGTCCGACAATCTTCAGTATTAGATATTTAATATTAGTAACCACATTACAAAATAAAAGTATAAGATATTATATAGTTATATGATATTTCACTCCATCACTACAAATGAAGTATTTATTTTATAGTTACTTAATAGGTAATATACATGTTAATATTTTAATTAATTTTATGTATATAAATATATATGTAGTCCAGGTATAGTTCTTTTACATTTAACCATTGGATATCAATACAAAGAATCTTCTGAGTTTACTAGGTGGACTTAATTAGACTGTTTCCTCTTTCCCTATTTAGATTGTTTTCATATAAGAACTTAATCTTGCTCCTTTAGTATTAAGTTCTTACGTCCAGTCCACTTTTGAATTTCCCCATAGAGGGAAAAATTCCCTGTTGAATGGGCGGGTAGTTCATTTTTAAAGTTAGTACAGTGCTCAATATAACGACAGTTTTAATCAAGAGAAAAAATATAAAACATTATATATATGTATAAATAGTTGACCGTAAAAATTGATATATAGGAAGATGGTCAGGGTTGCGGTCACAAGTGA
>NW_027109484.1:66236-67870 GCF_000696795.3 Halyomorpha halys
TAGATCTTATTCAAAAGATTATTCCTTTTTAAGAAAATTAAAACCATTTATATATTTTTTTGGTCATCATTCAGGGCATCTGAAACACTCGGTCCCACTCCCAATCTACGTAAGTTCATGCAATAGAAATGACATTCCTCAAATATGTGACTGACTGTAAGTACACTTTTGCAGTATTGACATTTTGGTGGTGGTTGCTTATTGATCAAGTATGCATGAGTTAAATTCTTATGACCTATTCTCAATCTGGCTATAGCTACCTCTTCCCTGCGATTGGAACGGTTTGATGTGGGCCATGGTTTAATCGTTTTTTTAACAGTTTTTAGTTTTCTTGGCGGGCTTTCATTCCACATTGCTTGCCAGCTAGCTAATATTTCATTTTTCATCGGGAGACTTATTTTTTAGGGTATCAGAATGGCCGCGCCCCGACCCGAAAGGGCAAGTGCTTGTTTGGCTGCAACGTCCACCAGTTCATCATATTTATTTATCTATTCCACTTGTTTCAGTAAAAAACAATAGCCAATTTAATACAATGACGATGAAGATAGTAATAACCTATTACCATATTAAGGTTATTAACCCCGTAAAAAAAAATCTCATTTCTAATTGCATTTTTAAGTTTTTCTCTTTTTCCCTGTTTCTAAGGTTTTTACGCTATACTTATAAATTACTGGACCGATTATAGTCCTGTTTTTTAAGAAATTTTATCTTTCACTAAGTGAAGGTTTAAAGATATTGAAACCCCCGAATTCTCAAGAAGGAAAAAAGTTATGAACAAAATTAAACGTTTTTGTATATATATAAATAGTTGACCGTGTGACAAAAAGAGAAATATGGCTAATTTTCAGTTGTTACAATACTGGCAGTTCGGAGGCGTTTTTTTTAAAAATAAGATAGGGGCGGGTGAGCCTCATGTGACCTATTCTTAGCCTTGGTTGGTTCCTCATTGTGTTTGTGGGTTAAATAGTAATAACTGTTTTATTAAATTTCAGTTTATTGCAATGATCTTATATATACAATAGTTTTGGTCTATGCTATTGTCATATCTATACTCACTGTGCTTCAATATTATTACTATAATAATATTATGATTAAGTAACATAAACTAAACGGAAATTGCCTGGAATATATGAAGTTGTTTTTCTTATTCTTAGGAAATAGACGCATCGATTGGTGTACAATAACCATGAAAAATATCTTATACTTTCTGAGCTACTAACTAAAACAGTTTAAAAAGAACGAAATAGTTCTCAACTAATGATTGTCCAACGTTTCGCCCCAATTTGTATGTCTTCATCAGGGCTGTTCAAGACGAAAGGTTAAACACACCCTACTGTTAGATGTCTGTATTATATGTAAGATGTATGTTTCACCTATCGTCTTGAAAGCCTGAAGAAGACATACAATGGGGCGAAACGTCGGACAATCAATAGTTGAGAACTATTTCGTTCTTTTTAAACTTTTTTTTAAAAGTGAGCATATAAGCACAGTAAGTATATATATGACAATATTATACACCAAAACAATTGTATATTTAAGATCATTGCAAAACACTGAATAAAACAGTAATTACAATTTAACCCACAAACCCAGTGAGGAACCAACCAAGGCTAAGAATAGGTCACACGAGGCTC
>NW_027109484.1:69319-70896 GCF_000696795.3 Halyomorpha halys
AGCTTCGTTATCAGACAGCATACTCAATCCACTTTTGTATTTAGAATCAGAGGTTTACGACGCAGAGTAAAGGTGATCTAGTGGGATTTGTCAGGATTTATTTTGATTCTCCAGTTTTTACACCATTCTTCATTAGATGTTATGTGTGCCTGTAGTGTTTGTGATGCATTAGTTGGGTCGTTGTTTACAGAAAGTATACATGTGTCATCAGCGTATGTTGTTAGGGCTGTGTTAGGGTGGGGAAGGATGTCAGCTGTATAAACCGTATAAAGAATGGGACATAAGATACTACCTTGAGGAACACCGGCGGACTGATAAAAGAGAGATAAGTAGGCTAGGTTATGATTTACTTTAAAGGTTCTATTAGTGAGGTAGGAGCAGATTATAAGGAAATATGTTGGGGGTAGGAATAGACAAAGTTTATAGAGCAGACCTGGATGCCAGACTCGATCCAAAAATATAGCTATAGCAAAGCATTGCCGGGTAGTATTGCATATATCAGGTAATAGTAATTGTTGAACGCGAGGGTGGTGGACACAATTAAAATGTTTTTACTATTCTTACTGTTTTATTGGTTACGGTTAAGTAAAACAAAACGTTCTTACTGTAGTGAAAACTAACAATACAAGTACACACAACGCTTGACAACCCCCCACAACTGTTACCAAACTGTTACAAACTGTTGATATATTCAGAGTTTGCCACAGAGTAATATGAATACAACAAAATTTAATTTTTACATCTCATTTCAACAGTAGCAAACTTCATATTACACAATAAAATGTCTATAACATTTTTAATTCTTCTTTAAGCATTCCTATATGGTGTGAACTTAAGACTACAACTTACACAGTGAATATGACATCAAAACCAGCAGAAAATAGCTCCATGATAAAAAATACAAGCGATAAACGATCCACTCTGTACAGGAGTTCTTCGGCAACTCTTAATTTCTTGCGAAAAACCAGGTAATAGCTAGCTAATTAAAACATATATTTTAATTATATACGTTCGACCTTTTAAGCAATTTTTTATGAGTTGATTAATTGATGACTCACGTATTAATAATTTAGTAACAAGTCTAATCAGTAGTGATTATTTAAATTTATTCTTTAATTACGATTGTTCAAAGTAAAAAATAACGAAATTAAGTATTATTTTCGTGTCGTTTTACTGACTACTGTTTTGATTTTATTTCACTTTGGGTGAAATATATTAGCACAAGAGCCAAAGAGGAGAAAAAATTCAGTAATTTCACTCCACTTTTATATCATTTTTATGAAAACTATTGATGTACAAATTACTAATCAAAATTGATGAGTCTGCCAAGTATAGTCAGGGAAAATAAAAATGGTGGCTACAACTAACTTTAAGGACCAGGGTTCGAATCCGGAACAATTATTTATTTGGTTACTACATCCACGAGTCAACTCCAGGATTAACCCAGCCTCATAAAGTGGATACTCTAAATTAAGAAATACTCTGACGGTCGAGCGTTATTCTGAACAAATCACCTCCTTGCACAACCGGTACTTCCATACTGCACCCCTGACTCTTCATGGATTGTAGCGTCTCGA
>NW_027109484.1:75507-81944 GCF_000696795.3 Halyomorpha halys
CACCTCCAGGATAGATTCCCAGGCCTTAAACGTGCGCTTCAACGTTCTGAGCTGCGGACGACCCCGACTACTAATTTACTGACTACTGACGTCACAAAATCTAGTGAGCTTCGTTATCAGACAGCATACTCAATCCACTTTTCTAGTTCCTAATCGTTTTTTATCCTTTTCCGCATAATGAGTTTCAAATACACTAAACGAGATTCCAACCATTATTGTTACCTAACCCCTATATACCAAACCCTATACAAAAAGTTTCTCTTAAATTTATTATTGTGAACCAATAGAGGTTACAATAGAATCGTCTGAGCCACTAAAAGCTAATATCTCACACTTGGTATCTCTCGATGGCGTTTAATAGCCCCAGAGAGTTGGCTGAGCGCAACTTGATAAGCCAAAGTGTGAACTACTCCTTCAGAGAACCAACTCCTAAGAAGGCAGTGAGTAAGAATGTACATATTAGATCAATTTTAGTACTATTTTAGAAAAAAAATACATGGGACTTTTATAGCACTGTGCCTTCTCTGGATCTCTTTTCTTTCCTAAACCGTTTCTTTCTTTCATAAGGACCTACAGTTAGTTCCTGTAGGACATAACATCCCCTTCACGTCCGTAGGCCGGTTTCTGTAGGACTTAACATCCCCTTCACGACCGTAGGCCGGTTTCTATAGGACTTAACACCCCCTTCACGACCGTAAGCCGGTTCCTGTAGGATATAACATCCCCTTCACGATCGTAGGCTAGTTCCTGTAGGACTTAACAAACAAAACAATTTTATTTTTCATCATATAATTTCAAATAATGAAGAAGATGGTAAGGGGTGCGGCCAAATGATAATAATAAGATAATTCTTATAGTTATAATTATTGTCATATTTTTATATCTCGTTCTTGTATTTCACATATTTGAAATAAAATTGTTAACGGTCACTTCCCCTCCATTATGGTTATTTCCGATTTTCTGTCACTGTTTCAAAATCTCTCAACTGGGACAGGTGGGTGGTCATAATTTGTTCTTTACTTATTTATTATTATTATCATTAATTTTATTTTTATTTATTCCTTCTCCTTATCTTTATCTGATCTCAACTTGCTTCTTTTTTTCCCGTCTTTTAGTGTGTTTAATTTTGTTTTCCTATACGTACTTTTCTATTTTTACGTCTTATTTCGACTCCTGTTCATTTTTAACCTATAGGTTTTTGTAATTTTTTTTTGTCATTATCTATTTTCTGTTAATACTATTTTATTTCTTATATATAAGAAGATGGTCAGGGTTGCGGCAAAAAGAGAAACAAAAATAGTTTACAACTATTTATTTTCTATTTTTGAACAGCTTATGTATATATAGTTGACTGTAAAAATAGATATATAATAAGATGGTCAGGGTTGCGTTGCTGTTCAACCGATTGCTTTGAACAGCCCTGATGAAGCCCTGCAAAGTGGGGCGAAACTTCGGAACATAAATAGTTGTGAACTATTTTGTTTCTCTTTTGACCGCAACCCTGACCATCTTCTTATATATCTATTTTATTTCTTATTTTCTTTTCACTTATATTTACATAATTTTAACCCTATCATAATTTACCTTTTTGTATCTTTTTATCCTACTATGTAAACATATTTTTAGTTGTTTGCGTATCTTTTTAGCCCTGATGAAGTGAAGGACGAAACGTCAGCAAATAAATAGTTTTTAACTATTTTTTGTTTTCTTTTGACCGCACCCGTGACCATCTTCTTATAATTTTATTTTTCGATCATATTGTATTTTTATAGGTTTTTTGTTTTGAAAAAAAAAAAAAAAAAAAGGAAATCGACTGTATTTCCTCCAATACTTAGTGTGTGCGTCCGAATTGTTTCAATACTTTTGTTTCATTGGTATGTATATTATTTAGTTGTTATCTATTTTTGTTTTATAGCCCTGATGTCGAAATGTCGGCACCAAAAAATCATTTTTTGTTTACTTGGGTTTTTTTTTTTTGGTGACCGAACCCCCTTATTAAGGGCACACACTTATTAATCTACGGTCAATTATCTACACCTCATTTCAATACTTTTAGTTAAGAATTATTTATTCATGTATTTTAGTTTTTACTACATAATTCAGACAATACCTCTTATTTCTCATGTTTTTTTTTGTTTTTTTTCCAGAAGTAGAATATCTCCATTAACTTATAAATTCTTCTGTTATTATGATTAGAATCAGTTTGACGTAAGGCTATCAATTATATTAATTAGATTGAGGCTAACAGAACAAGCAAAAGGAAAAACAGATCTTAAATTTTTTTTTTTTTTTAATTATTTCCTTTTTCCATACAGTAAATGACACCTTGCGGTCAAATTCAAATGCGTACTCCTACGACATGCCTGCTTGATTTATATTGTTAATGCTCTGCAGAGGCGATCTTCAGTTGTTATTTCCTCGTAGGCAAACCCGACGGATAGTTATTACTTCTGAATAGCCAATGAGTGGTGATGTTCTATCCGTCCTTGGCCACGAACCTTACCAATCTCTCATTGTTTTATTTTTGGTTTAGTTTACATTTTCGGATCGTTAAGTGCCTGGAATAACCTCGACGTATGTAATCTTTTGTTATTTATGCTAGATAATTATACCAAATTGATAATTCGTTTCAATATGATTTATCTCTTGAAAAATTTTTTGTTATGTAATGCGTTCGTTTCATGGCAGCTCAAATCCGCTTTATGGAAAAACGGAGGAAAAAGTATTAGAAGATCCAATTTTAAAGTGAAAATTTTTCTGTAATTAGGCACTGTCGTCATACAGGTGTGAATTTTTTATTTCGTACACTCTTGTAGAATAATAGTTATTATTAAGTACAAATATAAATAGAAGATATCTTCATGTCCAAATCCTTGTTTTAAATGTTAATGTTCAAACCTCCTAGTTTTTAACCTTGCTTCCTCTTCCGTTCCTGACAATGCTCCGAGGCGCCTGAAAGAAGATGGTCACGAGACCTGCTAATGTAAAACGTCATTAGAGTACTGCCAAGGGATAGTTTCTCTACACGCCTGTAACACTCCAATTTAACCGAGATCAGATTTACTAAATGTATTATAATGTGCAGTTGTAAATAGCAATAAATAAATATGTAAAAAAAAATGTTAATGTTATGATTACGCTTAATATAAATAAATAAACGCTTTCAAACATAAATTTAAGCAGCGGTATTACGTATATCGTTGTATGAATGAAATCATTCATAAAATATATACACAAATATAGCAGCTAACCTAACAGTAAAAATTAGACATATATTTTAATTTTCAAGTTGTCATTTCATTGATGTAATACATATTATTATTTATTTAATCCTATTTATTAACCTTTCTTTAGGTTATGTTCGTCTATAGTGGACTATTCTTGTACTAATTGAAGCGTTAGCTACTACATTGCCAATGACCTAACAATCTTCTGTGCCAAAGGTCTTCAACCTTGTTGGATCATTGCCTCCCTGCGAGTACGGGCGCAAGATTGCACAACGGGGTGAAAAAATTGAGATCGATGAGGAGAGTAGAACTTTAGAAAACATAAATATTTCTTATTATATTATTTTGAATTATTATATTTGCTGTTTTTTTTCGAAATGTTTTGCTCATGATTGGGAGATTATTCAAATCCCAACGGTCTCCAAACTTCAGAAGCTTAATGCTGGATGGTTTTGTACAAATGCTTAGTAAACAAAGAAAGCAAAAACATCGGTATCTACACGCTTGTATGTTCTTTTGACTTTTCTTGGCTATTAAATTCAATTTATTCTATTTTCATTATAAAAAGGAACAAAATCAAGATAGGCGCAGTGAAAGGAAACGTAAATATCAGCAACGAAGGTTGTAGATGTAAAAAAAAAACATATAAATAGTAATCTTTAATTGACTGTAACACAAAATTATCATAAAAACATAAATTCCAAAATTCATTTTTTTTTTTAAGAGTTAACAATAATGAACATTAAAAGCTAAATTTTAATCATTCATTCATCAGTTAGTGTGATATCTACCTATTCTTTTTTTTTTTCTTTTTAAATTTATTTATTGATATTTACAACTGTACATAAATACATCAAGTAAATTTGAGGAAATCATAATGGTATCGTAAAAGCAAGTAGAGAAACTACCAATTGGTAGCACTCTAAAAACATTTTTACAATATAAGGTCTCGAGGCCATCTACTTTTCAGACCCCTCGGAGGATACCTATTCTTAAACAATAATGATTTCTCCTCTAAATGTTCAAGATAATGGCAATAAGAATCAGTTGTATTGAAGAAGGAAAAATTTTAATTCAAGGTATTGAGAAATAAAAAGCATTGTGGACATGAGCTAGGGAGGAGTTCAGAGGGAAACTCCAAGGATTTGTCAGAAAAGCATATTGCTAAGCGTCCTAACAGGAAAATATGGCTATAACTGGGATATCTTCCATAGTTTGAATAACAATTAAATACATATTTTTGTAATGTATGTGTGTAATTAGATATTATTTTATCTAATGCATAACTATTTATCTAGTACATAACCTATAAATTCAACTGTTCTAGAATTTTTATCACACAATGTTTAATTTATTTACCTAAGTATATAATGTCTTCATATATAAATATTTGTGATATGTTAAATCATGTAGTTGATTATTGTTTGTAAGTAATTGTTAATTGTTGAATCCAAAGGTTGGGGAAATTCTTTAATTAATTAAAACTTGAGGATCATAAATATTTATCTGTTGGCAGTTGTAAAACAACACAAAATGAAACCAAACCTGTGGGAACAGCACAAACGCCCTTTGATTTGCTCCCAAAAACCGACAACCGACGGTACCAGTCAATCAAAATATCATATACACACGCTTGCGCATGCGCTAATTTGCCAAGTAGGTTTAAAGGCACCTAATATTATAAAATAAATCAGTGGTTCTCAACCTTTTTTTTTTTTTGCAGCGGAACCCTTTTGGTAGAAATAGAAAAATGGTGGAACCCTTTTCGTAGAAGTAGGAAAGGAAATTTTCATTGGTTCCTTAGATATAGTTTTTCATAAATCAAAAAAATTATCCAAACAATTAGAAATAAACATTTTGTGAATTTATTTTAGCGAATATCATAAAAACTAGTACTCCTAAGAAGAAAAACGTAATAATCTACTTTATAGCAAATTAAACTATCTTTAATTTGAGTGATAATAGACATCTATACGTCGAATGGTTCCTGAGATATAGATTTCCCAAAATAAATTCGCAATATAGAACCTGCTTGATCATAAATGTTTAAAAAACATAACTTAGAATATGGACATGGGAGATGAGTTCCAGAACAGAACTTCCTAATAAATACCGAAAATTCAAGCACGCTAAAGGTGTTTATTATACAAATGTTGTTTTTAAGGAAAATATATAACGTTTAGGTTATAATACATTTTCCAGCTGCAGTTCGCACCCCGTTTATGTCATCTTATAAATATCGATATTTAATAAATCTTTGATGTTTACGACCGATATTGCTCACTTATAATTTTTTGAACTATTTAAATCTACTGTCTGACACTCTTAAGTACCAGATATTCAATATTAATATATTTCAATATATATCAAGTACTAAAATTATTAGATATATAATTATATTATCATTAAACTCTATAACCAGAAAAAATACATCTAATTCTCCTAATTTCTATATTTATTAAGGTCCTTATTTTTACCATAGGTTTATACGTTTATATGTAGAATTATTTCTACATAAAAAATATAATGCATGAAAGCATTGGTAAATATATATTAAGAAAAGAGTAATAAATTGGTTTAAAAGAGTGATAAATCGGTTTAAAAAAGTAATAAATAGATTTTAAAAAGTAATAAATATTAAAAACAGTTGGTAAAAATTATTTTTGTCTGCATATTCTTCTATATTATCAATATTGATATTAATTTTATCTTTGATATTTACGGCCAATAATGCTCAAAGTACTTGTAATTTTTTGGAATATTTAAATCTACTGTCTGACAGTCTTTAGTATTAGATATTCAATATTATAATATATATTATGAAATAAAAATATTACATAATTATAATATCATTAAATTCTATAACCAGAAAAAATACATCTAATTCTTCTAATTTCTATATCTATTAAAGTGTTTATTTTTACCATAGGTATAATTCTACATAAAAAATATAATACATGAAAGCAGTAGTAAATACATATTATAAAAAGAGTAATAAATAGGTTTAAAAAAGTAATAAATATTAAAAATACATACAAAAAAAAATAACAAAAAACAACTTTAACAGTTGGTAAAAATTATTTTTGTCTGCATATTCTTCTATCTTATAAATATCGATATTAATTAAATCTTTATCGTTTATGACCGATAATGCTCAAAGTACTTGTAATTTTTTGGACTATTTAAATCTACTGTCTGACATTCATTAGT
>NW_027109484.1:86669-87112 GCF_000696795.3 Halyomorpha halys
TCTTTAGTATTAGATATCCAATATTATATTATATATTGTGAGATAAAAATATTAGATACTACATAATATATCATCAAACTCTATAACCAGAAAAAAAACATCTAATTCTCCTAATTTCTATATCTATTAAGGTCCTTATTTTTACCATAGGTTTATACGTTTATATTTAGAATTATTTCTACATAAAAAATATAATGCATGAAAGCAGTGGTAAATATATATTAAGAAAAGAGTAATAAATAGGTTTAAAAGAGTAATAAATCGGTTTAAAAAAGTAATAAATAGATTTTAAAAAGTAATAAATATTAAAAACAGTTGGTAAAAATTATTTTTGTCTGTATATTCTTCTATCTTATAAATATCGATATTAATTAAATCTTTGATGTTTACGACCAATAATGCTCAAAGTACTTGTAATTTTTTGGACTATTTAACTCTACTGT
>NW_027109484.1:88624-92739 GCF_000696795.3 Halyomorpha halys
TATGGATATCAATCCGAAGATTTTTCTGAATATATTGGGTCGCCTTGGTTTGACTGTTTCTTTAGGCTCTTTTAGATTGTTTTCGAATAAGACCTTTTTCTGGCTCTTTTATTATTATGTTTTGTTGCCTTTTGGGTCCTCACCTCCTGCTTTTGCTCAGTTATTCAACACGAAATGGTTTATTTTTTAATTAGAAAATTATTTAATACTTAATATCATAATTATAATAAAGTTATCTTGCACTGTAAATTAATAAGAATACAAAAATAAAAAGAAATAAATTCCTGTAGAAGTAGCGAGAAATTCATTTTTAAAAAAGGTTTTAAAATTGGGTTAACAATGTACGGTCTGGTCTAGTAATAATGGTTTGCCGCCTTTTTGGAATACCTAAAGTAAACATTTACCAATATAAGATTTTTCTCCCACAATGAATCGTTCTAGTAACGCCCTTGATGAAAATATGTAACCGTTAAAATCAAAACGTGCTAACACGAAGACTTACTTGTTATTGTGGTCTCGTGAGCAGGCTGACGAATTCCCAAAACTGACGTGTTCTATTCTTTATCCTATGTTGTCTGTACTAAGCTTTCTGGAAACGTGCCAATGACTATTCTTGTTCAAGGTACACTTAATTTTTCTAATTAAGGCATTAATCATTAATGAACATCATAATTAATGTTCAATTAAAGCAAAAAATATTAATTGAATTTAATTATTAGTTGTTAGAAGAGATTAATGGATGTTCAGATTGTCAAGTGTTGTAACACTTTCCATTCTTCCGGAACCGCTGGCTTTATTCAAGATTTAGAAATATATTTATAAGTTAGTGATATATTTATTTTCATTTAATTTTTATAACATTGAATAAAAATATACGAAATGTTGATTCCTTAGGTTATGAGGGAAATGAAGAGAGAGAAAAAACTGTATTAAAAAAAGTTGTAATGCCCAACTGTACTGGGTTGCTAAATACACAGCATGCTTAAATCTAGTCAGACATTTTTTTTAAATCTCATAAAATATAGGCATAATAAAGTAGTTATAAATTTAGAACATATAATAGTAATGAGAGTAATAAATGGGAGTGATAAGTATGGGAGTAATAAATGGGAGCGCGGGTAGCCCTGGGGTAAGGCGCGTGGCTACTAACTTCATTGGTGAAACTAAATTTACTTGTTGTATTTTATGTGCAGTTGTTAATCTCAATAAATAAATTATGAAAATGATAATTTATTTAATGAAAGCCAAAATGTATCATCGAACGAGAGATAAAAAACCTTATTGAGCGTTGGGATAAATTAATTAAAAATAACGGAAGTTATTAACAAATCACTTTGTAATCAATAATAAATCAAAAAGAAATAATATATATGCTCACTTGAATCCTATGCGATGTGAGGTTTAAATCGTATGTAGGCTTTTAAAGGGGAAAAATATCGTGGGATGAAGGTGACGTGGTGGGGGATTAAATGGAAATTTAGAGTACAACAGAAAAAACAATGAATGTTTATGATAATACAGAGGTAACATAATATATAAACAGGAAACAAAAATTAACGATTACATATACAGTCTAAAGAGTAACGAAATTAAATACGAATTTAAACATAAAACATATTATGATAGTAGAATAAATTATGAAATGATAAAAGTAGATAGATCATACAAGGGATATGAATTACAGGAGAGAGATTGTGATATAATGTAGAAAAGAAATACAGGATATGGTATATAATTAATATATACAAAATTAAAAGTTTGGTAATATATATAAATATATGTGTACCAAAATATGTCTTTTGGTACATTTTTATGAAATGTTGCTTTTTAAAAAACTGTATTTCTTCCTCGGAAAGCCATCATATTCACATATATAACGACATTGACAGATCATTCAAAGTAAACCACATTGGCTCCTATTCATCCCTCTCTTCTCAGTCCGCTGGCGTTGCTCAAGGTACTATCCTCAGTCCCACCGTCTATACAGCTGACATTCCAACCAATCCTAACACTATCCTCACCACGTATACCGATGACACAAGTGTACCCGCAATTAATAATAACCCATTAATTGTATCCCAAGCTGTTCAATCCCATATCGCAGCCCTCGAAGAATGGTGTCATAATTGGAGGATTAAGATAAATTCCAACAGATCCCATCAAATCACCTTTACCCTTCGTCGTAAACCTACTGATTGCCCTACAGTTTCATTTAATGATGTTACTTCTACCCCTGTCGAACAGATCCGCTACCGTGGACTACATTTGGACAAACGATTAACCTGGAATCCTCACACAAGACTGAAAAGACAGAAAACTGCACGTCGCTTTCGACTATTACAGCACTTACTAGACAAACGGTCTAAACTTTCAACTCATTACAAAAGACTGATCTACATGACTATAATAAGACGAATGTGGATATATGGAGTTGAGCTTTGGGGCTCCACTAAACCTTCGAATTCCTCTTGTATCCAATACTTACCATCAAAAATCCTTCGTAAAATCCTCAATGCTCTTTACTTTGTCACAAATAAAATCATACATCATACAAATACCTTAATATTTCCTATGTAACCGATCTAATCCGAACCAGATATCACTCCTTCTATTATAAACGCCCTAACCACTCAAACCCCCTAGTATCTAACCTTTTTTCATCCTCTTCCATTCCTGACAATCCTCCGAGGCGCCTGAAAAGAAAATGGCAACGAGACCTGCTAATCTAAAATGTCATTAGAAGGATACCAATGGGTAGTTTCTCTACACGCCTGTACCACTCCATTTTAACTAAGATCAAATTTACTGAATAAATTATATAATATACAGTTGTAAATTTTAATAAAGATAAAAAAAAGGTATACCTCGAGAACTATTGAATTTATTAATTAATTATTTATTATTGAATTATTAAAACATGAAGAGCACAAATATCTGTTCACAGTTCTAAAACAAGACTAATTGAACACAAGTTTGAGGATGCAGCACATGCTTGTGCAAAAAAATATTTATTTGTGGCAAAAAACCCATATGAGAAGCGTTCAGATCCTTGTACCAGTCAGTCCAAATAACCTACCAACGAGATTGCGCATGCGTGAATATAGAATAGTTTGGTAAATGTTTAGTAGCATCTTTAGGTAAAAAAAAAAATGGTACTGTAGCGAAGTACAGAGACAGCGCTCAAAATAAACACAGTTTAGCTTACTATAAAGTAGTTTATGACACTTATCTTCGTAGGGGTAGTAGTTTTTATGATATTAGCATATAGATATGAATTTCGCCCATGAAATTTTGTCCAAAGAACTATAAATCAATATATTTGATCAAATAATGCACTCAGATAAATCTAGTTAAATATGCTAAAAAAAAGTTATGTTATGTGAAATAACTGCCTTTTTTCTCCTCCTGGGCTCTTGTAATAATACGAGTATCAATCAATCACACTGCACGAATACAAGAGGGAATGAATAATCTTTTAAATGATGTGAAAATACTCTGCTATTTTGCACTTTCTTTTTCTTTACCTTGACCTATCAGAATTTATTACTTTTTATTTCAAAATTCTTTTTCACATGGGGTCATTTGAACAATATTTAAAAAAAAAAAAAACACTATTTTAAATATTAGAGAAAATTGCTTTCGCCATTAAATAATGTACCAAATCAATTGTATTAAAATTTAATAAGAAACAATTACGATTATTCTTGTTTTAAAAACAATAGAATGCATTGTAAACTTTGAAATAATGATTAAATAAACAACTTTGATTATTCAAAAAAACAATTTACCTATGCTTTTAATATTCAAGAATGATTGTATAATCACTATGAATATTTATTCCAACTGAACAAATGATTTTATGGGCAATTTTAAGATTAATTATGTAAGCATGTTATGTATAAGTGATTAATTCATTCAACTATGTAAAGTGAATATTCCTACATCTTCAACAATTACGGGCAGACCAAAACAAGTTTTTTAACTACTTTAGGATGTATACGATATAGGATGTATAACTCAGAGGTATGCAAATCAATGCCACCAAAAAAAAGGTTATTTGTGTTGGATGAAGGAATGAAGATCTCAGAATCACTTGCAATGGAGAAATCCTTGAG
>NW_027109484.1:93434-94257 GCF_000696795.3 Halyomorpha halys
TATAGGATGTATAACTCAGAGGTATGCAAATCAATGCCACCAAAAAAAAGGTTATTTGTGTTGGATGAAGGAATGAAGATCTCAGAATCACTTGCGGAGAGACCCTTGAGCATACTGACACCTACTGCTACCTGGGAACAATGATCTGCAAGGATGGAAAAATAGACCAGGAGGTCATGAATAGAGTCCAAAAGGCAAATGGAATATTCTACCAGATATCCATGACACTCATTGGAAAGCAGGAAGGCGAAGATACAGCTATTCAAATCAGTTTTTCTCCCAGTACTATTATACGGATAGGAAAGCTGGACAGCCCTAGGCCAAGGCGACCTCAAGGCAGCCCAAGGCTCATGTAAACTGACCTGATTGAAAGCATTGGCACAGCGAGAGGAAGCTTCATGCCGGAGATGAGAAGACTCGCACAGGACAGGGATTGTTGGACGATATAGTCAGAGGCAGCAACTCCACGCTTAGCAGCACACAGGAGATAGTGAGAGAAGAGAAGAAGGATGTATACGGTAATCCTTATGTAGAAGACAATCCTTCTCGATCGACCCGCCCTAGTAAGATCCCCAAGGAGCGACAGTCACTTTTAAAATATTTGCTTAAAACGGGCAGAAAAGACTAAGATAGTTTAATCCAGTAATGTTTAAAAGACGCCGGAAATTTAAAATGGATTTTAATTCCATGTTCATCTTCGTAGGATTTTTAACTTACTATTAAGTAGTTAATTTTTTTTTTTTTTTTATTATTTATTTATTGTAATTTACAACTGTACAAAATAATACAACAGGTAAATATGTAGTATGTTTCATATACACTT
>NW_027109484.1:94307-95593 GCF_000696795.3 Halyomorpha halys
TAGACCAGAAGGTCATGAATAGAGTCCAAAAGGCAAATGGAATATTCTACCAGATATCCATGACACTCATTGGAAAGCAGGAAGGCGAAGATACACCTATTCATATCAGTTTTTCTTCCAGTACTATTATACGGATAGGAAAGCTGGACAGCCCTGGGCCAAGGCGACCTCAAGGCAGGCCAAGGCTCATGTATAATGACCTGATTGAGAGAATTGGCACAGCGAGAGGATACACCATGCCGGAGATGAGAAGACTCGCACAAGACAGGGATCGTTAGACAAGATAGTCAGAGGCAGCAACTCCACGTTTAGCAGCACACAGGAGATAATGATAGAAGAGAAGAAGGATGTATACGGCAATCCTTATGTAGAAGACAATCCTTCTCGATCGACCCGCCCCAGTAAGATCCCCAAGGAGCGACGGTCACTTTTAAAATATTCTCTTAAAACGGGAAGAAGAGACTTTGAGATAGTTTAATCCAGTAATGTTTAAAAGACACCGGAAATTTAAAAATGACTTTTAATTCCATGTTTATCTTCGTAGGATTATCATTTTTATGATATTTAACAAAATAAGTTCATAAAATGTCAATTTCTTGTTCAGATAATATTTTTGATTTTTTTAAAAACATATCTCAGCTGAGACGTACAAATGTCTGCCAACAATCAAAATAAAGGTAATTTAACTTACTACGAAATAGTTCATTACACGTTTCCTCGTATGCATACGTTTTAGAGATAGAAGTTTTTATCATAGCTATGTCTAAGAAACTACGGACCGTAAATAGCTCTATTAGGGATCAGATTTTAGCAAATTTACTCTAAATAATATTTTGTAGTTTTTCGATTATTGTTAGTAGTTTTTAAAATACAGAGCTCCGAATGAAAGATTATTGTATTTTAACGTTATGAAACATTTATATTTCTTATTCCCCCTACCGATACTTGGCAAACTCCTCAATTTTGAACAGGAATTATACATTATTTTCATTAAAGTAATAAAAAAAAAAAATGGAGTGTAATAACCGACTTTATTCTCTTCTAGAGCTCTTGTACTATTACGGGATAATATAATATTTTCTATATATTTTCTTAATAGGATATATTAATTTTGCTTGTTATGAGTTATTATTAAAATTAATTGTATTAGGATCCTAATAAAACAGCATTATTGCAGCATGCAGCTAAAAACCAACACAATTTAAATTTTGATATCATAATTCTGCATAAAGAAAACGACTTTTTTCTCCTCTGGGGCTCTTGGCTTTTATTTTATTAGTATTATT
>NW_027109484.1:96975-100140 GCF_000696795.3 Halyomorpha halys
TTTATATATGTCCGATTACGGATTGATAAGTATGCTGTGTGATATAGCAACCTGATGTATTTGGGCAGCATAGATGAATAAAGTATTTCTCCCTCTCCTGGGCGATAATATAATATTTTCAAAAAATTAATTTTGCTTGTTATGAGTTATTATTAAAATTAATTGTATTAGAATCCTAATAAAACAGCATTGGTGCAGCATGCAGCTAAAAACCAACACAATTTTGATAACACCATAATTCTACATAAAAAAAACAATATGTTCAAAAGAAAAATACTTGAGTCAATTTATATATCAGAGAGCATCAATTATACAGTTAATTTCAAAACATATACAAGGAATTTAAACAAACATTAGGCAGAGATTTTAAGTAAAATAAATTTATGAAAAATATGAGAAAAATTTTTGTTTCTATTTACAATTAATTTTAATAATTGGAACAAATACGAATTGAGACCAAAATGCAATTTGAATTAAATTAACAAGTCTGGCCTGAGTGTATGGAAGGTTATACATTAGTTTGTTTAAATGCTAGTGATAGTGTTGATTAATCGAAAATTAAAAGTTTTAAAAATTTAATGAACTTTTGAAAAAGAGGTAACTAAACATAACCTTAGATAAGCTTATTAATAATTAATATGATTCTCTATTAATTGACTTTTTCATAGGGAGATTATAATTAATGACCTGGGCAGAATAGCTTGCAAAACATTTTTAAATTTTTGATGTGAGGTGAGAAGTTATATTTGAAGGTATGTTATATTATTAGTAATAATTTTGTTGTTATAATTGTTACAAATGAATGTATAATAAACTGTTAAATGTTTAGATTGTCCTTGAGGATGGCCGATTTGGCCGAAACGTTGGACTATTGATATAATAAAGAGTGTTGAGACTAAAAAAGGATGCCATTTGATTTATTTAATAAATAAATACCAGTCTCAAGAAATTGAAAGAATTATATTTTAATATATTAATTTATATCAAACTTTCAAGTGTACTCAATTAATCTATAAACATCCCCAATCTAACAATTGCGAAGCATTAGCCAAGTATGCTAGTATCGCGTACATTTGATTTAGTACAAAAAGTGATACCAAAATTCATTTAAAAAAATATAATTAAATAATCAATAAATTATTAAGGCAACAACTTTCTATAAACTCTAAAGAAATGATTTACCAATTTATTTTCTAAATAAGATTTTTTTCGACCAAAATAAAGAAAAAACTTATTTTGTTTTTATTTTATTGGTTGTCAAGAAGAAATTTAAATTCAAATTAATCTTTACGATGAAGCTACAATACGTACTTTTTGTGCATGTAAAACTAAAAATTAAAACGTTATGTTACCTGTCAAGGTTGATTATAAGTTCAAAATAGTAGCTATTTTTAAGACCTCAAAAAAATAAATAAATACTGATAGAGGAAAAGAGCAACCAGACAGTAATGGACGCATCGAGAGATCATAATCTAAATCTATTAAACAAAACAATTAGTTGGCCATTATCCTAAGTACAATGATGATGAGTGTCAATTAGTTAGGTTATGATTATCAATGACGTGATGAGCTCTGATAATGGAGGGCCATGTCAATCAATTTACGTCTAAATGTGGGTTTGATAAAGTAACCGTACGTTACAATGTTTAGTAGCGTAAAGTAAGAGTTTGACGTAACTTATTGATTGATGACCGAGGTCTGAGACAAGATGATACTCTATCATGCACTCTCTTTAATCTAGCTATAGAAAGTGGGAGATACTGGTATACAGGCAACAGGCATTTTATTTACAAAAAGCACCCAAACACTGGCTTACGTCAATGACATATGTATTGTTAGAAGATCCTTACCGGCTATGACGGATGCTTACTGCTTGCTAGAAGCAACAGTAAATGTTAACGCCATAATATATAATTACCTTGCAAATAGTATTTAATTTAGATACATTTATTTTTATTTGTATTGTTTTATTTAGATTTGTTATTTGAAAATAAAAATGTGTAATTATATTTGTGTGTTATAATGAGTAATATAGACAGTTGCTATGGGCAGATGATTGTGGATAGACCAAAGTTGAGATGGAGAGATAGAGTATGTGCCGATGCCAGAATCCTCGAAATCAGGAACTGGTGGACAGCTGCTGAGGATAGGAAAAGATGGAGGACAACTCTTTGGGCAGCCAAGATCCAATAATGGATTGTTGAGTTCAGGATGATGATGATGATGATGAATGATTGATGAATTGATTATCATCATTATATTCATTAATACTCAAAATATCAAAACCAATTTTATTATAAATATCTTCCACACTCAGAAGCAATGTCAAATCACACTCTTAATGTTTACGTTTATTATTTATTTACTGAAATATAAAACTTTATTAACTAAAGTTTAAATACTGAAATTTAAAACTTTATTAACTAAAGTTTAAATACTGAAATTTAAAACTTTGTTAACTAAAGTTTAAATACTGAAATTTAAAACATTATTAACTAAAAAATACAACAAATAATAATTTAATAAACCAATAATTTACTGAATTACATTATAGAGACTTGATACAGACTCGTGGATAATTTACCCATTAGTACTGGTATTTGGTGGGGGGAACAAGTCCGGCAAGTGGGCCTAGTGGTCCTTTTTGCCAACCCCTAACGGCTGCCTAAATTGCCGCCGCGTACTAACCAAGGTGGGAGTGTCAAAATTCATTCCTCGGGACCGCCGATAATTGAATGTTTAACTCTGCCCCAGGTGGGAATCAAACCCACAACGTTTTGAACCGAGTGCGCCCCAACTCGCACGGCCGTCACGTCCCTCACCCATTGGTAGAATTCCTATGACATTTCAAGAAAAGAAGGTCTCGGGGCATCTTCTTTTCAGACAACTAGAAGGATTCTCGAGAACTGAAGAGGAGGCTAGATTAGAAACTAGTGTGTTCCTGTGGTTAGGGAGTTATTATAGAAGGGTTGATTTATGATTCTGGCCAAATCAGCAAGATATGGAACATTGAGGGAAGTCATTCTGTATCACTTCATTTCTGGCCAGGTAAGGATGCACTGAAAAATCAGTTGTATTGCATTAATCTATTAGCACTCAAATTAAAGCTAGTTTAATGAACTATAAAGTAGTTTATTTTTCTTTACTTTTGCAAATACTTTTTTT
>NW_027109484.1:101076-105320 GCF_000696795.3 Halyomorpha halys
ACGTATTGATCTTTCGAATAAAAAAAAAATTTTGATTACAATTTAATTTTTTGTGTTATTTTTTACAATTTCAAGTTCTATCGGGCTTAAAAAAACACCCTATATAAAGGATAAAAAAGTATTCACACTGTAACAATTATACACACTACACAAACTTTTCAATAATAAGTGTAAACTAATTATACAGAAACATTTCTACATTTGGGTATTTTTTTTTTTTTTACAATAAAAGCAGGAAGTTAAAAAAAAAATGTTTGGACACTTAGTAATTCAAAACGAGGATGGGAAAAAAAAGATTAAAAAAATTTGTTGTTGGTAGCAAATGACAAAAAAGGCTTCGTCTGGACTGTCAGATTGAAACACAGCGAACAACTGAAGTTTGACTGCTGACAGCCCTGATGAAGACCTTCAAGGTGGGACGAAACGTTGGTTAACAATAGTTTTCTTTAACTATTTTGATACCTTTATTGACCGCCCCCTAACTATCTTCCTACAATATTCTTTAAAAAAGATTTTTGGTGTGTTTTTACTTATTACTACACAAATTAACAACAGTAACCTTAGTATTAATAGTTAATATTGCTTTATTTATAACCTTAACATTCTCTTGAGACTGGTTAATATTGTTTAATTAAATAATTTTTTTATTAATTCTAGTCTCAAAACATTTTCTACTTCTTTATAAGTCCGACGTTTCGGCCAATGCGGCCATCCTCGAGAACAATCAATTACAGTTTTTTTTACACAAATGATCTTCAACATTTTCATACAAATAACAATATTATCTATAAATAATCATACTTTAATATTATTTTAGAACTAAATCATTTAAAAAATAAACTTTATGCAGGCTATTCTGGCCAGGTCATTTATATCAGACCACAAATTACCCTATGAGACATTAAAACATTAGATTACATAACATTAAATCATATAATTTTGTTTGTGAGCTATTCTTAGATTATTCCTAATTAAATAGTCAAATATTCACATTAAATTAAAAATTACAGTCAACCTTCTTTGTTAAAATTTATCACAATATTTGTAATCTTACCTACACGCAGGTCAAGCATTTAAATTATTTTTTACAACTATATTTTGGTTAAATATTAATTGTGTATTTAAAATTTGCTCATTAACAACATTATATGATTCCCTAATGTCTTAATATCTCATAGGGTAATTTGTGGACTGATAGAAATGACCAGGGCAGTATAGGCTGCATGAAGTAGTTTTTTTAATTATTCGGTTCTAAAATTGTATTAAGGTATGATAATTTACAAATGATATTGTTATTTGTTTGGAATTGTTGAAGATCATCTGTGTAATAAAAGCCGTTAGCATAGACATATACAAAGTTTATTTATCAAAAAAAAAAACTTGAACTCGCTCCAAATGAAGTGGTTTGATGATGAAACAACTCCACTACACGGATCAGATAAATTATGATCTTTGCACACACGTTTCTGAATACACTTTTAAATTATTTCTGAAAGCCATATTAGCAAACATCGATAGAAGCCTGAGTCATAAGCTTCGTAAAATGTTGTTGAGGATTTTGATGAAAATGGGTATAAATTAACATTATAAGCTTACAAAAGATACCTTTTGGGATATATTAGCAATATTATTAGAAGGTTAGGACATCAAATCTCTGCGGAGAGGGTAATGATTTTATTTAATAAAATAAAAATAGGAAAACAATAAAAATTTTGTAGGAAAAAAAGATTACAACTAGGACCCTAAAAAAAATAAAATGGTACTAGTTTTGAAAAATCTGGTGCGGTGCGCACATCACACAACTTTCACTTACCATCCTACTTACGTCACCAAGTTTTGAGTCGATTGGTGGGCTCGTGCTCAAGTTATAGCTATTTTCTTTTGTGATTTTATAAAATATAAAAAAATAGAATACGAGAAAATCGGAAAAACTTTGAAAGATTGTCCTTGAGGATCGCTGAATAGGCCGAAACGTCGGACTGTTTTGAGATTAAAATGGATAAAAAATGTATTTATTTAAACAGTTAATATTGTTGTTGTGTTTAGTAAGAAGACAATGTTTTTACAAATAGTTGTAATATTGAGATTATATGTTTTTGTTAAAATAAACTATTGAGAGCAAAGTCGATCATTTAATACATATACAAGCTTTGATTTTTAAAAATTTATTAAAGAATTCTATTATCATTTAAATCATATTATATCCAGCCAAAAGATCGCGATGGCAGTGGAAAGCTTAAAATCGATTCATAATCTTCATAAGGAGATTGCTTAGATTTTCCAGTCATTGCTATTCAAATGAGTTTCGTTGTTGAATTATAGCTTTATTCAACCCACCTAATCGCTCTGAAAGTTAATTGCAACCTGTCTCCTTCGATATCGCACTACGATCTGCTCACAAAGTCCAGGCAGGTGTGAATTCAATCATGGTGTTTAATCACGATGGTCGGTATCCAGACTGCTTTATTCAAAATTAATCAAAACTGAATTCGGCTAAAAATAGATCTATTTATACGATATACTATTTATTAAACAGGTTGTTTGAGGGTTGTGTCCAAACTGAATTTTTTAAAAATTATTTATTCCTATTTACAACTGTATTTACATAAAAAGTAAATTTGATGTAACACCAAAATGGAGTGAGAAACTAAAAGAAACTAGAGAAACTATCCATTGGTAGCATTCATATTTCTATCATCAGAATCATATTTCTAAACTAACTAGGTCTCGAGGCCTTCTTCTTTTCAGGCGCCTCGAAGGATTATCAGGAATAGAAGAAAAAGCAATGCTAGAATCTAACGGGTTTTGTTGGTTGGAGAGTTTATAATAGAAAGATTGATATCTGGTTCGGACGAAATCGGTTACATATGAAATATTGAGGTCTTTATGGATGATTTAATTTGTAACAAAGTAAGGAACATTGAGGATTTTGGAATTCTGGTTTATTGGAGCTCCAAAGCTCAACTCCGTATGTTGATGTTCATATGCCTAAATATAATATGAATGACATCTCTAAAAATCACATTATTTGGTACTAGAGAACAAGGTAATGTTAATTGTAGTGGCTCGAATCTAAAAAAAGTTTGTATCAATATCTCGGAGTCAAAATTAGTAATGAGCTTGGATCCCGAGATAAACCAGCGCATAGAGAGAGAAACAAATGTATACCAACTCCGCAACATAATAATCGGTAATAGGGGAGTGGATTTGAAAACAACGATGATGGAGTATAAACAAGTCTTCATCTGAAAGTAGGCCTAGTGTAAAAAAAATTCAAAAGCCATACACAAGCCACAGAAATGAAATTTTTGAGGAAAGCTCTCAGTAAAACTAGATTCGACCGAATGAGAAATAGGAAAGAAAGATAAAACATGACAGGGGCCGCTTATTGAAATTATACAAAGAAAAGGATTGTCATAATATTTTTTTATCTGTAGAATCAATTTTTTTTAATCTTTTATTTGCACATTTTTTTTATAACCCCATTCCTGGTCATGTTTTACATAAGGGGGAGCGGGTTACTATTCAAACCCTGGTAGGCCAACCGTGGGACCGCCAGGAAATGAAAAAAATCTACCACAGCCCCCTGGCCGGATTCGAACCGGCGCCACCTGAAGACCTGCGCTTCAACCATGTGATGTACGGATAGCTTTTTATTTGCACCTGTAAATCTATTACAATCAGCTAATGAGCTGTACTACTCAAGCATGACATGGGTTAGCACGAGGGAGACAGCACCCAGTGGTGCATCCTCCTAACGTTAAGTAAATTATTTGATTACACCAGGAGGTCCCGCATCCAACTCCTCTTCAGCCTACGCCAAGTTACGTCAGGGATGTCATTTGTTACCATCTGCCGTACAAATTTATGTGTATGTTGTGTATTGTGAAACCGATTGTGTCATATGAATGTGGTTCGTTATAGTTGGAATCTGTAGGTCGGTGTGAATGGTCTCGTTTGCTACGTAGAGGGATGATTTCATTGCTAGTCTTAAAAATTGTGATTGAAAAGTTTGGATTTTTTATTCTGTCTTTTTAGTGGGTCCCTAGATTTGGCAGGCGTAAATCCATACAATTTTTTTTTTATTTATTTATTGATATCTACAACTGTATAAAAAATACAAGTAAATTTGATCATAATGCCATAATGATATGATTCAGGATGTAGAGAAACTACCCAGTAGTAGAACTCTAAAAACAGTTTACAATATAAGGTCACGAGGCCATCTTCTTTTCAGGCGGCTC
>NW_027109484.1:106280-108502 GCF_000696795.3 Halyomorpha halys
ATATAAAGTACAATATTTACTTTATATTTTGGGATACCCCGTTAAACAGTATAATTTTCTTGGTACTAATTACATTTTACGAACTTTATTTATTATTTTACAATAAATAAATATTTTATATTTTGGTAAAACAAACCGATGGTAGAAAAAAAAACAATATATTATTGAATTAAAAAAAATACATGAAATTGAATAGAATAAAACACATAATTGGGTAGTATGGAATACATATTACTGATTCATGTTCATATTAAAATGTGTTTGGTTCTTTTTTGTTTATATCAACGTTTTGCAGTTTTAGTGTAATTTACTATTTCTGTGATTAGAGGCTTTAATTAGTTGGGGCAAGACCGGAAGAGATTATGAGTCAGTTGATACATGTAATCCTATACGGTGTCCATATTTAATTTATATTATAGTATAATATGGATTGTCATTAACGATTCTGAGGCATTTGTCTTGAAATATATATTTTAAAATAAAAAATTTTTTTATATTGTTCGAACTAATCAAACTCCATATTTATATATTATCAATTTATTTCTATTGCATAATTTTGATTTTTTTATAAAGTATGGATGTATTTTATATAGAATTTTACTTGCGTTACAATTTTTACAATTTCGGGGCTGTATAGTTTTACTAACGTTCCTGATGGAGAAGTTCACACTGGAAGTTGTGAATCACCATAAAATTAACTGAACATAACGAGCCTTGTGGAAAATATTTCTTCTTTAAGTTCATGATTACATAACCTTTTCCAATAATTGAATGAGCAGAATATGATTTCTCAATTGTAGTTTCGTATAATATTCAAAGTCATTTTAATCTCAACGAGATCTAGACTTGCACTCCTGAACTTGGCTTGAACGGGATTCCTTAAGAAGATTATGACGTCATATTTCATCTACGCCATGTGGTAAAAAAATATAATTACACTTTAGAACCTGTTATCAAGCGCAAGTTGTTTGCGTAGGAATTCAACACTGAGCCGGAAAAAAAAAGAAAAAACCACAACCAGTTGTGAATATATCATTACAGACTCACCGATTTTGCCTAACCTCGCTTGATTATTTTGGACTGGCATAAAATCTTTTACAGTGAATGTACTTTGTAACTTTGATGGATTTGTATTATTGGATTATTATTCCTCGTCCGGAGAAATCTTTATAACATATAAGATTATTACATAATCTTTATTATTTTAAAAAAAAAATAATCAAGACATTATTCTAGAGATAAAAATAATATTGGAACTCAATAAAAAATATTATTGGAAAAAAATAGTTGACCGTGTAAAGTAGATTGCAGAAAAACAGCCCGGGTAGCGGTTAATAAATAGTAAACAGCGGCATCAAAATGGTAAAAGAAAAGAAAATTATTGCTATTATTATTGTTAACTAACGTTTCGCACCACTTTGCAGGGCTTCGTCAGGGCTTTATTATTGAAGGAAGGATGACAAACGAAAGTTTTGTCAATAAGACGCTCAAGAAAATGTTAAGATTATAAATAAAAAATATTAACTATAAATACTAAGGTTAATGTTATTAATATGTGTAGTAAGAAAACAAAACACAAAAAAATTGTTACATGATAGACCTGAACTCTAACAGGTCGCCTAGAAAGCAAAATCGAGAGAATTTGAACGGGAAGTTCTCTATGCAATTACAGGAATGATCTGGGATCAGAGCTTTAACACGTGGAGAAGAAGAACAGTGAACTGCTTGCAGAGACTGGTCAGTGGATATCTCATGATGTGAAGGCAAGGAGATTAAGATGAGTGGGACATGTGGAAGGCCAAAAACCAAATGGATAGATAAGATCAACAAATGCGCAAGAGCTGTATGCAGCAAACTGGAAAGTAGTAGCCCAAGATAGGTAGGCGTGGAGAAGCCTGATTCAGGCGGCCAAAAATCTACAATGTCTGTAGCACCAACCGAAAAAAAAAATTTATTCAACTACTTTATTTGATCTGTGAGATCACCGGACACTTTAAAATACGGCGTCGATAAAGAGATTAGAGGTGGGGCCAATCAAATTACTTTTTTAAACAACACACTATTTACCATAATAAATTTATTTGTTATTTGAAGAGTAATAAATAATAAGAAGAAAAATTCAACATTTGTTAAAGCCCAAAAGTATATCTTTCAATTCTTTAATTTAGTTTAATTTTACTTCCAAGTGGTTTTTTATTTTTTGTTAATTAAGAGTTAATTTC
>NW_027109484.1:108709-110968 GCF_000696795.3 Halyomorpha halys
AACATAATCAAACTACCTGTATGAAAAATAAATAAATAATATAATGATAATAACATAATAACATAATGATAAAATAATATATATAATATTTACACAATCGACCTGAGGATCCCTGAGCCTACTCTATCCACCACGTGTGAGGGATAGAGCAGAGCTCAAAAGATCCCAGCGCATCCCTCTCGCTGCATCACTGGTAATGAGCCAGTGGAGGCTGAGCAAGTGCGCTAAAATTAATAACAATTGAGTTTTTATTTTTGTAATTAAAATTAAGCTAGAACTCATCACGTAAATAGAGTTAAGGAAGTTTGTTGTGTTGCTTGTATAATATAAATACCTCGCTGCGGCTCGGCACATTCAACAACATTGCAGGCTGCAATGGGATTACGGCCTGTATACAGGGGACTGATAAGGCAGTCTACAGTCCCGTGCATAGAGATAAGGGCCACCCACCGGCTCACCGCTTTTGAGGCCATAAGAGATTTTGGGGTTCATCTCAGGATCCTCACCCACCCAATCATCGACATCTGGATGACGGCGGATGTTCCGGAATGGAAAATAATAATCGATATGCGCATATCGACCCCCCCCCGGCCATCTACTGTGGGTGATTTTTTTTCTCTTCCATCGAGCCTCATATTTTGTTTTAAGTTACTCATTATTTTGTGTAAAGAGAATTGGTTTTGTTTTATACATATATAAAAATATTTTCTTTTTTTTTTACTTCACACACTCTTATTATTTTATAACAACAGTAACAGCCCATTTATGTTATTTCTTTATATTTTAATTTAATTAAATTTGTATACCAGTTTGGAAGGTTTTTTTTATTCTCTAATTTTTCTTTATTATTTTTATGATACATTTTAGGTCCTCGGTTTTATGATACATTTTTTATTAGCAAAATCATTAATTACTTCTTAAAAGTCTATTTATTTAAGTATACCAGTTTT
The DNA here is from genome assembly GCF_000696795.3 of Halyomorpha halys. Taxonomy (NCBI): domain Eukaryota; kingdom Metazoa; phylum Arthropoda; class Insecta; order Hemiptera; family Pentatomidae; genus Halyomorpha; species Halyomorpha halys. The sequence continues at coordinate 109,660 of NW_027109484.1, forward strand.
TATCATTACTATTTATAAACTGCTCAATGTTTCTTGAAGCAATGTTACTTCTCAGTTTATTCTCGTTTCGTTTTTATTTATGGATCAGGAGAGTAAGGAGGTCAAGTGGGCCTACCGGGAGAATATGACCAGACCATTTAGTACATGAGCCAGGAAGAAAAAAAGGCAGTTATTTCACCCCAATTTTTTATTATATTATTATAAGACTATGTATAATTACTAGTCAAAATTGCTAGGTCTGCCAAGTATAGGTAGGGGAGTAAAGGGGCTGTTTCAAAAGGTTAAAAAAAATAATTTTTTATTCGGAGCTCTATATCTTTAAAACAACTAACAACACTAGAAAACCTAATAGTACATTTAAAGTAGAGTACATATGCTAAAATTTGAGCGCTAATAAGAAAAAGTCACTTATTTCACCCCAATTTTTGATTACTTTAATGAAAACTATGTATAGTTACTACTCAGAATTTATAAGTCTGCGAAGTATAGGTAAACAGCATAAATTTCAATTGGCCTGTTGTTTCGAGCCAACAAAAACCGAATCACAGACTGCACTTCACGAGTGGCTGGATTTACGATTGCAGGGCACATTTTTACGACGTACAGAGAGAAAAGTGAGGAACACACAGTCCTCACGCTACAACAGCTGGATGCGTACTGAATGTAGGAACGTTCAGACACTTAGATGGCAGTTCTACCTAAAACGTCTGTTACTTTCTGGACAACCCTCGTTGATTGGTCGAGTAGTGTAGAGCGAAACTTTTGGGCTAAAATATTTTATTTTCCGATTTTTTCTAAAATTCATATTTAAGGGTTTCTTGAGGTGCTAAAAAATAATATCAACATTTTTGCATTCCTAAAAAATCTTTTACCATAGATTTTGATAGGCCAGTCGGATATTGAGGCACAGTGAGAATTGTTATACCAAAAACTATTTATATTTTATGCAGTCTATACATGACAATATCATAGATTATCAAAGTCCCTTAAAGAATTAGAAAAAATGACCTAAATCAGACCATTATTAACGATGATATAGTGGAGTTAGCTAGACCAAATATACGAAGTTCATTTTCGATCCTTATAGCATGCATTATTTTAATTTATGATACTAAATCATAATAATAAAGTATACATAAATGTTTAATTTTAACTAAATACAATAATTTACAATAAACTATCAATTGTGTATATTTAATCAATATAGCATTGCGAAGCATTACTGGATCAGCTAGTATATAAATAAAAGAAAATATTATCATGATTTGTATGAATAATAGTATAGTATGAATAAAAATATGAATATGTA
>NW_027109484.1:111293-120262 GCF_000696795.3 Halyomorpha halys
CATAAAATAAATAAATATGGTTTTGTTTATTTATGTTGTTCTTTGCTGACCGCACCCCCCGACAAACTTCTTCAACCATTAATCTACGGTCAACTATCTACACCTCATTAATAATATTATTCTACTTGCCTCTAGAGCTAGAAGATAAAACCATATTGTGTGTTGACACTTGGTTTGTAACTTGGAAAAGAAAACTATCCACAAGAATTTTATACATTCCGTGACTTATCTCCTCACCGCATAAGATTTTCCGAAACGTGTTCCAACGAACCAAGTTAAAGTCACAGAAAAAAATTACTAGGAGAGTTGCTAATATTATGTGCTAATAGGACAGTCATAAACAGCCTTCTTGAATTATTTATTTTTCTTATCTATGCCTTGGCCCAAAACGACGTGATGTATGAATAATAATAACTGCATAGCTGTCAGTATGCGGTCGACCTTATAGTGCAAGAGCCCAAGACGAGATAATAGTCAGTTATCTCACCACAATTTTTGATTACTTTAATGAAAACTATTTATAATTACTAGCCAAAATTGATAAGTCTGCCAAGTCTAGTTAGGAGGAATAAGAAATGACGAATGTTTCAAAACGTTAAATAAAAATTAATTTTTCATTCTGAGTTATACATCTTGTTTTACTGTTTTTTCACAAAATATTTAATACAAGAGCCCAAGAGGAGAAAATAGGCTGTTATTTCACTCCAACTTTTTATTACTTTAATGAAAACTATGTATAATTACTAGTCAAAATTGTTGAGTCTGGCAAGTAAAGGTAGGAGGAATAAAAAATGGCGGGTTTTTCAAAACGTTAAAAAAATTAATTTTTCATTCACTCCATATCTTTAAAACTACCAACAACACTAGAAAACCTAAGAGAACCTCATCTAGATTAGAGTGAATTTGCTAAAATATGAGCCCTAATAGAGCCATTTATTAAACGTAAGTTCGCGAGATAGCTTTTTAAAAAGCAACATATCATAAAAAATGCAATTTTGAGAAATTTATATCTCAAAAACTATTGAGATACTTTGACGTTAGTTCACGTACAGATTAGCACTCAGATTCTTCTACACAGGAAACTGCTTGTCGAATCCGACTATAATAACACTTACTAGAAGAACGATCTAACCTTCCAACTAATTATAAAAGACTCATTTTTGTTCTGACTGCCGTCAAAATAGCCCTGAAGAAGCCCTGCAACGTGGGGCGAAACGTTGGCTCATTAAAATAGTTTATTTCTACTATTTGAGTTTTTTTGACCGTACCCGGACCATATTCCTTTTATCATATAAAATACTATGTATGATTATATAATAAGCTGGACTTATGGAGTTGAGCTTTGGGGCTCCACTAAACCATCGAATTCCTCTCGTATCCAATTCTTACATACATATTTGGTGGGGGAACAAGTCCGGCAAGTGGGCCTCATGATTCTTTTTGCCAACCCCTGGCGGCTACCAGAGTTGTCGCCGCATACATAAATGCTAACTGCTCCAGGTGAGAATCGAACCCAAACCGTTCTGAACCGAGCGCTCATACCGAGCGACCTACGCACCATCCCTTGCTCCTTACTAGGCCAGAAATCAAGTCATCCATCAGGACCTTTATGTTCCATATGTTGCCGATTTGACCAGTACCAGATACCAATTCTTCCATAATAAACCCACTTGGGTTCGCGGGATGGTGACTTTGACCATCGATGAGTCTGCCAAGTATAGTAAGGAGGAATAAGAAATGTCGGCAGTTTCAAAACGTAAAAAAAAAATAATTTTTGATTCTGAGTTCTATATCTTGTTTTACTTTTTTTCCATAAAACATTTAGTACAAGAGCCCAAGAGGAGAAAAAAGTCAGTTCATCTTCAGAGCATCGTGACTAAAACAAAGAAATAGAAGTGATAAAAAAACGGTGTCCTCATTCAACTCTCAAGTTCTTGAAACTACCATTTGTTACTGTCCGAACGTTTTCGATAAAAAACAGGGATTTTTATCAATGAATCATTCTCAAGCATGAGTGTGTAAAGTAAATTATTAATAAAAAATATACAAGAGGGATAAACACTTCATTAAAAATATTGTGCTGCCCAATTTCATTGGGTTACCTCAAACACAGCATACTTATACCTAATGAATCACATTTCTTTTTAATCCTATTAATATAAATAATCACAGCATATTTTTTTTTTAAATTGTCACATTATAAAAAATTTTGTATTAAGTAATAAAGTTATACATGATTTATTTTTTATTATTTATTTTTTCTTCTCATACTCATTTTAATTTTTTTTTCTAGGTTCTTTAAATGTGTTTAATTTTTCCATTATTTCAATTCTAAAAATGGTCTCTTTTTTTTTTCATTACACATAAAAATAAATTTATAATAAATTAAGTCAAAAGTATAAAAATTATATAAGCATTCTAAATATAGTAAAAAAATATATATATACATACATAAAACCCAACATGGTCGACCCCATTTACAATCTATTAATATTTTTAAAAAACACTCTAACACATGCATACAAAGATATAATAAAATAAAAAAGTATATTAAGCTAAAAGTAATAAATATGAAATTAATAATTATAAAAATATACCAAATATAGTACAAAGAATCAATATATAAATAATATAATGAAAATTAGTAAAAATATGACTCGCGTGTTGAACTCCGCCATCCACAATGACTTCCGCCATCGCCAGTATGAAACGACTTCCGCAGATTTAATATTGACTCATTAAATAAATTAGATGGAATTGTCGAAAAATTATATAGGTATCGCATACTACTCAATTTTGAAGAACGGAATAGAGTAAGTAACGGATATTTGGAGTTAATGTTTGGAAACGCGGGAATAATTCGCGTTGGTCAGTAACCCAGTTTACATAAATGTTAACACTAAGGAACTATTAATCACGAACCCAGGGACACACAATAATTTGCGTTTTCGGAGGAAATATATGTTTTGAAGTACGGATGGGATATGGGAAGCAAAATATCGATATCAATAGCTGTTAAATATCGAAAATGTAACAAATTAAAGAAATAGTAATTATGAAACAATAAAGCAAATCGTAGAAGGACCTATTGAGTTTTGGTTTGGAGTTGAGCTTTGGGGCTCCACTAAACCACTAAACCATCGAATTCCTCTAGTACCCAATCCTTACAATCGAAAATCCTTAATGCTCCTTGGTATTGGTATTTGGTGGGGGAAAAAGTTCAGCAAGTGGGCCTCATGATCATTTTTGCCAACCCCTGGCGGCTACCAGAGTTGCCGCCGCGTACTACCCAAGGTGGGAATGACAAGATTCATTTTTCGAGACCACCGAAAAATAAATAATAATGCCCAAGGTGGGAATCAAACCCACAATGTTCCGAACCGAGAGCTCTGGTACCAACGCCCCAACTCACACGGTCATCACGTCCCTTTTATGCTCCTTACTTTGCCAGAAATCAAGTCATCCATCAGGACCTCTATATTTCATATGTTGCCGATTTGGCCAGTCCTTCCATGATAAACTTCCCAACCACCCAAACCCATTTGTTTCTAACCTGGCTTCTTCTTTACTGCCTGATAATCCTCCAGGTCTGAAAAGAAGTTGGCCTCGAGATCTCTAAAAATGTTATTGGTGTTCTAGCAGTGGGTAAATTCCCCACATATGTATCATGTCATTGTATAACTAACATCAAATACACTAGTTGAATATATTTTTAATACAGTTAATAAATCAAATTAAAAAATATATAAATAATGCTTTTATGTAAGAACGACTAGTTCTGATAGATGTGACCTCCAACCACCTGCAAAAAGCATCCAGCCATGAAATACGTTTAATTACGTTGCTTCAAATTAACATCTAGACAACAATCTTTTAGTCTTTGAGATATTCATCTTCTTATAGTTAATCCAAGAGTGATAATTTATTTCCAGAAATATATCCTTTTATTTTATTATTTATTTATTTATTTATTGATATTTACAACTGTATAAAAAATAAGTTAAACAATTAAATTTGATCATAATGAGATAATGATAATGATATGATACAGCATGTAGAGAAACTACCCAGTAGTAGAACTCTGAAAACATTTTACAATATAAGGTCACGAGGCCATCTTCTTTTCAAGCGCCTTGGAGGATTGCCAAGAATGGAAGAGGAAGCAAGGTTAGAAACTAGTGGGTTTGGGTGGTTAGGGAGTTTATTATGGAAGGAATGATATCGGGTTCGCGCTAGAAATAAATCCTGAATTTATTTTCTCAAAGTAATAATTTAAAGGAAAATAGTACAAAAAAAATGTATATTTTATTAAATCTCTTATCCTGGCTTAACAAATTAATGCTCAAAACGTTTTTGACTCTTACAACCTAGAAATTTAAATATATTCCATCAAATATGATTTCTGGGACCAGTTAGACCGATTACGAAAACTCAACACTGGCAACATACCATGTTGACTGATACAATATTAAAATTAACATTAGTCTTGTATTTTTATTATATATATATATATACATTAGCCAACTTAACAATTAAAATTTAAAATCATTGGCACTTAATTCATTAGTACACTGAAAATACCCAATATTTTTTTTAATTATTGAAGGTTTTTGTGTTATCCGTACTCCACTTTCCGCTGATCAATTACATGTTCCTTCACTTGGTCGAATAGAAACCAACCATTATGTTCTCATACATCCAATAAATAATCAAATTTAGTTTAGTATTATTTTTGGGTCCCAAATTTATTCTAAATATGGCTATGTTATGGTCCATTCGGTCAGTTCAGGAACTGAAATTTTCCCCTGCTCATTGAACGAATACATTCTGATATGATATGAGTATGAAAAGAAGATGGTCGAGGTGTGGTCAGTAATGATACACGAGTAAGTAAAACCTATCAATATCAGACCTTCATCAGAGTTAGAAACAAAAAACGAGGTAACAACCCTTAATTCATATAATAATAAACAGAAAAGGAAAACCATAACAAACAAACTTGGGAACATAAGAAACAATAAATTAAGTAGATATTATATGATACTAATAGAAGATAAAATATAATATTGTAGAGATAAGAATTAGAAAAAAACAAATTATTACAAAAAATTAAACATAATTTTTATTTATTTAATTTATTTTTCATAACTCCATATTTTATTACATTTCTGACCTTCCCCATTTTCTAGGTTCATTTCGTTTTTTATAATATTCTACCATCACCAATCGTGTACAGGTCATTTTTTCATCTTCATCATCACTTATTTAGTTCAAATATAGTTTCTCTTTAAATCTACAATTTTCTGACTTTTCGTTCAGTATTTATTTATTTCTCATTAGTAACTCAATAATTTACACAGTAAACGTTTAGTTTCATTTTCTATCTTATTTATTTTATCTAAACAGTCTTTCGTTAGCTATGCTGTTAACTATTTCCGCTTGGTTTAACGTATTTTTGTACGCTATGACTGGTACGCCCGCACTCTTCTTGTTCATCATATCCTTACACACAGGGCAACTTAATCCGAGTAAGTAAGTTTCTCTGTCTATTTAAAAATTGATCATCCTTATTTCCTCCCCCACACATCTCTTCTCTCTTTGTCTTCTTCCTTATTCACTTCTTCAGACATTCTACATTTATTTTAGCCTATTACTTTTACTTATCTATATTACTGTGCATCTTTTACTTATTGTAGCATATATTTCCTTTTCTTTCTTGCCTATTATATCATGTATAACGAATTCTTTCGAACATTTTTACTGTATTAATTTCAATTAATCATTATTTACATTTTCTGTCGCACCTTTCATTTTTTTTATTTCTTTAAATACTTGAGCACTGCCTGATTTTTAATAACTTATTTTATAAATTGCTTTCTTATAATTCTTACCTATTTTTTAAAAATTTATTTATTGACATTTACAACTGTACATAAAATACAACAAGTAAATTTGTAGTAAGAACATAATGGTATGTTAGAGGCATGTAGAGAAACTACCCATTGGTAGCACTCTACATGTTTACAATATAGGTCTCGAGACCATCTTCTTTTAGGGCACCTCCGAGATTTGTCAGAAATGGAAGAGGAAGCAAGGTTAGAAACTAATGGGTTTGAGTTAAGGAGTTTATAATGGAAGGAATGATATCTGGTTCAGGCTAGATCGGTTACATAAGGGAAATTTAGGTCTTTATGGAAGATTTTATTTTTGACAAAGTAAGGAGCAATGAGGATTTTACAAAGTATTTAGGATTGTCAGGATTGAATACGAGAGGAAATCGTAGGTTTAGTGGAGCCCCAAAGCTCAACTCCGTGATGTAGGCCTTATTATTGACATGCAGATCAGTCTTTTGTAATGAATTGGAAGTTTAGACCGTTTGTCTAGTAAGTGTTGTAATAGTTTGAATCGAAGTGTAGTTTCCTCTCGATTCAGTCTTTTGTGAGGATTCTAAGATAATCGTTTGTCAAGATGTAGTCCAAGATAGCGGATCTGTTTGACCGGGGTAAGAGTAACGTTTTAAAGCATACTGTAGGGAAGTCGGTAGGTTTACGACGATGGGTAAAGGTGATTTGATGGGTTTATTTTGTTCCTCCAATTTCGACACCATTCTTCGAGGACTGGAGAGTTTTGGATGCAATCAAAGGGTTATTATTAACAGCGAGCACACATGTGTGATCGGCATATGTGGTGAGGATAGTGTTAGGATTGGTCGGGATGTCAGCTGTATAGACGGTATAGAGGATGGGGCCGAGGATACTACCTTGAGGAACACCAACGGACTGAGAGTAGAGGAATGAACAGGAACCATTGTGGTTTACTTATTCTTACCTCTGCAATATTATATTTTATCTTCTATTAGTATTATATTATACTATCAACTTAATTTATTGTTACACATGTTTCCAACTTTGTTATTATTTTCTTTTTATTTACTCTGAATTGTGGAACCTTACAATATTTTTTGTTTAAAAATGTTTGTTTTTATTACTGGAGAAAAAACGAAAAAATCAAACTGCACAAATACGAAACGATCAACAAGTGGAAATAGAGCAAATATATGCTCACACCTACATAAATATGTACCTTCCAAATAAGTACGCGCGTGCTATAAAAAACAACTGCACAATTATCGGCAAGGCTTCTAACTTTTTGCTAGAACCTAAATGAGCACACTCCGCTCTAAATGAAACGTGGAACGATCGCCTATCTGAAAGCCTGTGTGTATTTCTTGGAGTGATCAGAAACTGCTACAATGCTAAACGTCTACAACTCCAACAATGCAGGCCAAAATGAAGTCACATAACGGTCCATCAATGGGGAAAACTGATGGATTGTGATACTATAAAGTGTGAAGTTTTTCTCACAATTGTCAGAATATGCTAACTTATAATATTAAAAAAATGTTGGTCAACAAATACATTATAATTACAATTTAATACATTGATTGTATAAATTATTTTATAAAAGTATTAAAAGGAGTAACTTACAAATTTATTTATTTTATACTATTCAATATATTAAAACATACAAATATTTATATGAGTAACTTACAATTTTTTTTACTATTACTCAGGTTAAAAAATATTAATATAAATTAAAGGAAATAAACAATATAATGGATTTATATCTTCTAAAATGTTAAAATTTTCAATATCTGTCATACTTTTTAGAGGTTAAGTTTAAATTGGCAATTTATGACACATTACTTTTCAAGAATTATAATTATTTGTATATTGGAAATTATTGTAAACTATAAATATTATAACATTTAATAATTAGTTCAGTTATTATTACTTAATAATGTAGTAGTAAGTTAGAATTTTCAATAATGTTTAAGCAATAAAAGAGATTATTAGATTATGTAATTATTATTTTTAGATGGAAGCAACATGAAAATGCACGTGAAACCCAAAACGATGTTGATAAGTGAAAAATATAAATATTCCCCTAAAAAAAAATGTACCTTTCTTTAGTATTTTTAAAGGAAATACTGTTACTTGAACAGCGGATTTGTAAGGAGGTAACTTTTCTTTTATTGCCCTCTTCTCGGTCATTCCGATGTTCTTTCCGAGGCTCTGCAGCTTTCGCCGTTAGGATCTGCCAGACCCAAAAAAAAATCTTCAGAAATCATATTTTAGAGACCGGGTTTGTATGCAGTAAAAAACCAAAAAACGTGCAGAAAAAAAGGTTTATAAAAATCCAAATCCTACAATAATCAACAAAATTATTGTTTAATTTATAATATTGATACATGGAATGCTTACCTAACCTTGTTTGAATCAAATTAAACTCGCTAAATAATCACCCTTAAAGACTTTAATGTTGCATATGTAACCGATCTAGCCCGAACCAGATATCAGTTCTTCCATAATAAACTCCCTAACCACCCATACCCACTTGTTTCTAACCTTTCTTTCTTTTCCATTCCTCCAAAAATCCTCCAAGGTGCCTGAAAAGAAGAAGGCCTCGAGACCTTCTAATGTAGAAATGTTATTACAGTGCTACCAATGGGTTGCTCTCAATATTTATCATACTGTTGTAATCTGACATCACATTTACTAGATGTATTTTTATATTAAACACAGTTTTAAATTTCAATAAATAAATAAAATAATATACCGACAATTATTAGAACGAAGTAAAATTCTCAATTATTCATTTACAAAATCTTAATTCAATTCACATATTCTTATTTCTTTTATATTTAAGTCTTCAGACCTTTAGTTATTTAGGCAAAATTAATTCAAAACACAAACTAGATGCAAAATTAATTTACTGATTAAACAGCACTAAAACGGGATTCTTTTGAAAACATATTGTGGTGGCATGATTGACGTCTTCAGCGGCAATAGTTGACGTTTGCAAAGAGAGTATTTGAAATGGGTTTGCCACTGTCGAAATTATCATCAACATTTTTATTTCTTTAGTATATTTCTTTTAAATATATTTTTAATTATAATTCTTTTAAA
>NW_027109484.1:120582-121167 GCF_000696795.3 Halyomorpha halys
GTCTTTTGTAATGAATTGGAAGTTTAGACCGTTTGTCTAGTAAGTGTTGTAATAGTTTGAATCGAAGTGTAGTTTCCTCTTGATTCAGTCTTTTGTGGGGATTCTAAGATAGTCGTTTGTCAAGATGTAGTCCAAGGTAGCGGATCTGTTCGACCGGGGTAAGAGTAACGTTTTAAAGCATACTGTAGGGAAGTCGGTAGGTTTTCGACGATGGGTAAAAGTGATTTGATGGGATTTATTTTGATCCTCCAATTACAACACCATTCTTCGAGGACTGGAGAGTTTTGGAAGCAATCAAAGGGTTATTATTAACTGCGAGCACACATGTGTCATCGGCATATGTGGTGAGGATAGTGTTAGGATTGGTTCATCTCTCAGCTATATAGACGGTGTAGAGGATGGGACCGAGGATACTACCTTGAGGAACACCAACGGACTGAGAGTAGAGGAATGAACAGGAACCACTGTGGTTTACTTATTCTTACCTCTACAATATTATATTTTATCTTCTATTAGTATTATATTATACTATCAACTTAATTTATTGTTACACATGTTTCCAACTTTGTTATTATTTTCTTTTTA
>NW_027109484.1:123467-124486 GCF_000696795.3 Halyomorpha halys
TGTATTGACGAATAAAGAACGTAATTATCGTTACATATATATCTTTATCGTTACACAGGAACACGCACTAAAATATAAACATTTTAAAAGTCAATAACAAAAAAAAAATAGTTAGCTTGCATTTTTCCTTATATCCTTCTCCAGTCTGTTTTATACAACAGGTTTTATATATTTTTTTAATAACTTCATATTTTATTATGTAATACGTTTTTCTTATAAACCATTACATAATGAAACGAGTCCGAAATGTTTACCAGTATTACATCTTCACTATTTAATTAAAAAGTATCTATACCATTTTATACCAAAACCGTTTTCGAAATACAAGTGTATCAAGGGAAAAGTAGTGGAAGAGATTTGATCAAATTTATAATGGACTGTTCTTCCACAAAACTCACCTCTAATATTAATTAACCAACAAGTTTTCGAAATATAGGAAAATATGTTTTATATATAATCTTTACACTTTCTTAGGACTGGTTATAATTGTTTAAATAAAATAAATTTAATCCAATTTCAGTCTCAAAAGTATTTAATATTTCTTTATAAGTCCGACGTTTCGGCCAAATCACCATCCTCAAGGACAATCTTAAATACAATTTTAGAACTACACCAATTTTAAAAAAAATTATGCAGCCTATTCCGCCCAGGTCATTAATTTCAGTCCACAATTACCCTATTTAGTCAATTTTTCATATTAAATTAAAAATTTTAATTGCAGTTAATTTCTAATTTAATATGAAGAACTGACAAAATAAGGTAATTGTGGACTAAAATAAATAAAGAATGGCCTGCATAAAGTTTTTTTTATAAAATACTGAGGTTCTAAGATGGTATTTAAGCTTGGTGATCATTGAGGATGGCTGATTTGGTCGAAACGTTGGACTTAGAGACTAAAATTGGATAAAATGTATTTTATTTAGGAAAATATGTTCACGCATGCGTTTGCGAATGTACAAACCTTTTGATAAAATTTATATTGTGGCTCAAGCTGCGATTTACATATATTTATTATATTA
>NW_027109484.1:129981-134611 GCF_000696795.3 Halyomorpha halys
ATCCTAGGATAAATAGAGAATATTATTTTTCGTTTTTTTTTTCAGTGCACCTCATACGCCAGTCCAATTTTCTCCTTTTTCCAGCATCCTCTCCAGGTGGAGTGGACAATCTCTGCTGGCCGCTGTGTGTCTTCTTTCTTCATTCATCTTCTATCGCACGGTTGCCATGGTGAAATAAAAACACTGGCTAGATCTGCGTAGACAAGGGGTGTTACGGTTGTCATGGTGAAATAAAAACACGAGCGATATGTTTTAGACGAGTGAGTTTTGTTTTTGGTGAAGGCGACAGTTGGATTTTGGAACACGTATGTTCACACGAGTGGTTTTGGTTTTGTGAAGGTGACAGTTGGATTTTGGAACACGTTACGATTGCTCGATGTGAAGTGGTAATAGTTTAAAGGCCCTCTGTCTTTACTGTTTGAACCGAAATAGCACCATATGAGAAATGTCATCTTATATGTTTTGTTTTTCAAAATTATGGTGTTCTACTTCAATGGACGGTCATTAACACTAGAAGTGGGGATATAGTGCAGTGACGTTTCTTCAGCATGTCCTGGATAAGAGAATAATAATGTAAATATAGTTATTAAGGTTAAGCATTTAAGTTAAGGTTAAGTCAACCTATAAGTTTTAATTGTTTTATTAATTGATATGAATTCTTTTTTTTCCTTTTTCATTCTCTCTTTATATATTTCTTATTATTATTAAACTTTTGTACATGTAGTTCTACTGTTCTTTCTCTACTTTCAACTTGTTAATTTACTTATTTTTTTTTTTGTTGTTCACGGAATATTACGATAATTCAACAGGTGGGTAGGTAACACCCCTAGGTTTTCTGTTATCTACATGTAAAGGTATTCGCCAGTGGTCAGAATTCAACAATTGTTTATATAGTCGTATATTTTAGCTATATTGTGGGCATAATGCTTCGGGGGTTTCGTTATTTCCAAGGAAAAAATAACGTGGCGCCTAAGGAGTAATTCTTTATTGTTTTATCTGTTTTTCCTTTTGCGATTATATATATTTTTTTATTATTATTATTTTCCTTTAGCTCACCCCCTTCTCCGCTGAGCGTGGGCAACTAGAAACGATAAACATATAACTAAGGATAAATCAAAATTTACGGTTATAACAGTTCTTGTAAATGTGTTGGCTATTTGGCCATTATCACCACACCTATTAAATGCAAGCGGTTTCTCACCCTTGGCCGTATTCCTGGCATATAAGACAGGATCCTTCAATGCCCACCATCCATTAACAATCCATCTGCAGAGTGGCAACACTCATCTCTGGGTGAACCTAAGTCCTCTTCAAGTTGTTCCTTTCTGGGTTTGACAAAATGAGTCTCAGTCATCCTTTTGCCTCTTTTTAATCCGTGGAATTCCGAAGCACCTTTTCTAAGGTTAGATACCATTTATTTATGGTGACCGCAAACGATAACTTGAGGGTAAGATATTATTTTAAATCGGTTACAATTTTGCACATTGATTGACGTTTATGGATATTGCTCTGTTCCTATGGGTCGTAAAATGACGTTATAGTCTAAAGCTTACCTCAATAAACGGCCTATCTAATACAAAAAGAATTTTTTAATTTGTACTAATCTTTCTCAAATCAGCGCACTCCAACAAATTTCAACTTTGTATATTAATATACATAAGAATATAAAAAATATTTAAATGAAGTTAAAAAAAAAATTGATTAAAATATCTTTTTTGTCCACCCACACGACTTTCCTTACCACTTTGGCAGCTAAATCCAACACAATAATTCCTTGTTGTATAAGCACAAATATTGGTTCGATAGAGATTAAATTTTATTTTTTTTTTTTTATACGGCATAAAGAAAAGAATATTTTTAAAAAAAATCTTTAGAAATCATATTTTAGAGACCGGATTTTTATCCAGTAAAAAACCGAAAAACGTGTTGTAAAAACCCAAAAGGTTTATAAAAATTCAAATTCTACAATAATCATCAACTTTATTGTTTAATTTATAATATTGATACATGGAAAACTGACCTAACCTTGTTTGATTCAAATTAAACTCGCTAAATAATCTCCAAATTAATGTCAACATAATTAAAATTGTATCATATTATATAAAAATGATTGATTGTAACTGCATATGAAGGAAAAGGTCGGAGGTGGTTAGTTATTTGCCGGCGTTTCGTCCCACTTTGTAGGGCTTTAGAATCAGAACTATAAAAGATACGAACTAAATAAGTAACAATGTAAGATAATGAGATGACAATAAAGTAGCGTAAGCCATGGAGTGGTTAAAAATTAATGTAAACATTCATAAAAACTAAACTACTCCAATTAAAATTGTATCATATTATATAAAAATGATTGATTGTAACTGCATATGAAGGAAAAGGTTGGAGGTGGTTAGTTATTTGCCGGCGTTTCGCCCCACTTTGTAGGGCTTTAGAATCAGAACTATAAAAGATACGAACTAAATAAGTGACAATGTAAGATAATGAGATGACAATAAAGTTGCGTAAACCATGGAGTGGTTAAAAATTAATGTAAATATAAGTGAAAAATTATATAAAAATTAAAAAAAAAAGAAATAAAATATATAACAAAGAAAGAAATTGTTCATTTCATATATTTCTTCACTTATATTTACATAATTTTTAACCAAGCTTAGTTTTCTTTATTGTCATGTTAATATTTTACATTGTCAATATATTTTTAGTTAATTTGTACCTCATTTAGCCCTGATCAAGCCCTGCAAAGTGGGGCGAAACTTCGGTAAATAAATAGTTTAAAACTCTTATTTGTTCTTTTTTTACCACATTCCGTAAAACCGTATCCATAATTGAAAAGTTATGAGGAAGCTAATTGTACTAAATGGTTTTATATTCCTATTATGAAGGCTGGAATTCAATTTTCCAACTTCTCAAAACTACTTTAATTTTAAGTTTTAGAAAAAATATGTAACATGTAGAAAGGAACATTTTAAAATATTCCAAGCGATATTCTTTTTTTTTTAAATTCCCCTAAAATTTCCCATAGCAATTTCTTCCACTCAGCTTTTCAATTGAGTGTTTACATTCGGATATAGTATTAACCAATAAACCAACAAGTAATAAGCCAATGTAGCAAAACTTCAAAAAATTAATTTTAAAAAGCCACGTATTTTTTGTTGGAATTATATTGAAAATCCCAGCGCATTCCTCTCACTGGTAATGAGCCAGTGGAGGTTGATCAAGTGCACTAAAGCCGCAAACACTCAACTTGGAGAATCTGACCATTGCCAGAACTCCAATTGTCCATTTTTATTTTACAATAAGTCTCTTGGCCACTGCCGTTTCAACCTTCAAGGTGGATTATAGGGATGGGTGGAACTAGATAGGGATTGAACCAAAGGATTAGGATGATTAGGAAGGTTCATACGGAATTTTAAGAATTTGGTTGGTATAAAATCAAGGACAAAAGGGATATGAAATTCATGGTGTAGTATTCTGTTGGAAACGTAATATGTAAAAGTTAACGCAACAGTTGCTTCACTGACATTACTTGTACTACTAACAACCACGCCAGAGCTAGTGCGGCAGTACAAACAGCACCGTAACTATAGTACAGTTACTGCTACAACGATTGTTCAAGAATGGGTAAAGTGGCATGCATTTCTTGGTCAGGAGAGGCAGCACTGCATCCTAGGCATATATAATATCCAATTATGCAATATGCTTAAATATGCAATTTCAGTCTCGTAAGACTTTTCTTTTTAGAGTTAGACAATTCAAACACCATTTTGTGATGAAACATGGTTATTTGGACCCAGAAGACCTTAAAACGTATATATCCGTCGCAAAGTGAAATTCAAAATTTTTAACGATCCTAATTCTTTCTCTTACTACATATTTTACATAAAGGTAAGAATGTAAAAACATGAAATTGAAATGAACCATCATTGAAGTTTAGCTCTAAGTTACATCCGGTGTTTGTATATTTTGAAAAATTTATTTTATACTCACAAATCACAAAATTATTTTTTCTATTATTATGATTTGGCGTAAAATAAGGATTTTGTTCTTAAATCTTATATAACAGAGATACAACTTGTTCACAAGCTCTAAGGAAACTTATACAACAAAACTGAATGATGTTATCTTACATCTAACTAAACCCGGCTGTGATTGCGGGACCTTGTAAAGGATTCACTCTCACAAGGAAATCCTTTCCAACAAATCATAAATACACCAATATTCATTGATATATGTGCTTCAACAATTCTATTCGCTCGAAAATTATCTGTCAACTTTGAATTTTAACATTGACAAATTGTATTGTATAGGTCGTTTAGTGTAGACAACTCTTGTCAACAAATATAATCACTTATACTTTTTTGACAAGAATAGTTATCAAGTTTTTTTCATCAATCAAAATCAATTCAAATCAAGTATTATTAAGCAAGTTATTAAATCGAATTAAGTAATCGTATTCAATGTGTACGATTACTTAATATAATAGGTTCATTACTGAATGAGTTTGAATTTAGGTAATGAATTGTTGCGAATAACTCATACTTTGGTATACCAATTTCGTTTCCGGGCCATCGCCACTCCATGAGGTACTCTACAGTCAATATTAACACAGATCTTACCATGCGACAACAAT
>NW_027109484.1:135111-136248 GCF_000696795.3 Halyomorpha halys
TTAAATTTTTAGTATCAGTCTTAAAATTAACTGCATTACCAATGTATTTAGTTAATTGTATTGCTTCAGTAATTTTCCTATTTTTGGGGTGATTTACTATTTCCAAAACTTTAGGAATTTTAAAATCAAAATTATGTTTAAGTTTAGTGTTATGTTGTTTTTACAATGATCTTTAAATTAAACTAAATCTGTACCACTACAACCCATGGAGGGTCAGGGGTTCAGTACTTTGTAAGGAAATACTGTTACTAGACCAACGGTTGTGCAAGAAGGTGATTTGGTCAGAATCATGCTCGATTTTTACTCAATTAAAAGGATCCATTTTATGAGGCTAGGTGGACCCCGGAGGTTCCCGAATCCACTGTACTGACTCTTGGCCAATGACTACAGGTAATAGATAATAATTAGCTGTCACATTCGGATTCGCAACCAGGTCCTTGGAGTTAATAGTCCATTGCCTTACCAATGAGCTACTCACTCCCACCATTACCCTTGTGTCGTTCTATTCTAGTTATTAATTTTTTAGACGTTTCACCTATATATACTACTTCTCAATTAAGGTAATTGATTTTATAAATTCCATTTAATTTTTCAATATTATCAATTTTATCTGTAATGTTCTCAAGGTAATTTCATAATTTATTAGTATTCTATAATCCTAATTTCTAATCACTGTGTTCATATTTTATATATGTCACTTTAATTTTATCAGTTAAACACATTAAATTTTAATAGTAAATAAATAAACTAAAATAAAAAATTATATACATGTTAATTCCTTGTTCAAGCATTCTTTATTGATTCACTTAAAACTCCTACGTTTCGTCCCTCGAGAATACCTGATATTTTAATTCTGCAGCCTTGACAATAGTCGTTATAAATGTAGCAAGCCATTCTGACTTTGTCTAATACAATTTAATCAACATAACCTGTAATTTTCCACTATTTCAACTATTACCAACTAACTTATCAACACGCCAAATAGTTTAACTTAAATAGGTTATTTTATTATAATTGATAAAATAAAAAATATTATAGCTACATAACAGGTGTTTTTAAAAGACAAAAAAAATTGCCTTTTTTTAAAGGTGCCTTAAGCTTTAACCACGCCTCTGTAATTCTGATTGTACATAAACA
>NW_027109484.1:138113-145506 GCF_000696795.3 Halyomorpha halys
AGGCCCATCTAGACATACGGAGTTGAGCTTTGGGGCTCCACTAAACCTTCGAATTCCTCTCGTATCCAATCCTTACAATCCAAAATCCTTCATAAAATCCTCAATGCTCCTTATTGTGTTACTAATAAAACCATGTTCCTTATGTAATCGATCTAGTCCGAACCCGATATTATTCCTTCCATTATAAACTCCTTAACCACCCAAACCCACTAGTTTCTAATCTTGCTTCCTCTTCCATTCCTGGCAATCCTCCAGGCGCCTGAAAAGAAGATGGCCTCCTGACCTTATATTTTAAAATGTTTTTAGAGTTCTACTACTGATTAGTTTCTCTACATGCTGTATCATATCATTATCATTATGTCATTATGATCAAATTTGCTTGTTGTATTTTTTATACAGTTGTAAATATCAATAAATAAATATTTTAAAAAAACCTTTTGAAACAGTCACCATTTTTTATTCCTCCTACCTATACTTTGCAGACTCATTAATAATTATTAATAATTTTCAATAAAGTAATCAAAAATTGGGGTGAAATAACTTTTCTCCTCTTAGGCTCATGTTTTTAAAGAGAAGCAGGATGAGATAATCACTATTTTTCAAGGTTTTTATCGCCCGAAAAGACAAAACAACCTATAAAGATTGTACTGTCTCATTCAGTGGGATGCCATAGCCCTACTCACCTTCTAACCAAAAATGTTACTAAGTGGTAGGACATTTAAATTTCGGACATTAATATAATTATCTGTAAAATCGTTCATTTAATCGCAAACATAAAGAGAATAGAAGTTGTAGTAAATGTCATTTTCAGTAATTTGCTATATCTATAATGAAAATCAAATAAGCCATTCTCGAGAAATTTGTGCTTCTTTCTCTGTACTGTCCATTCTCATTTCAATGTGAACATTAAAGATGCTAAAATATATTTACTGTTCGAAAAAGTAAGGAGTGAACATAAAAGTTAATTAACTTAGTCAACTTTTTAGTTATTGATTTCTAGGAACAGTTGATAAAAGATTAATTTCTTTTAAGGAAAATATTAAACTATTAATTTTGATACAAATAAATAATTGTTTCTGATGTAATAGAGAATGTTTTTCATTAAAAAAAAAAAGTTACATCAAAATAACTCAAACCTACGCAAGGTTATCCTAATATATATACATCCTAAATAGAAAATACAATTTAAAACAAGAAACTACTGTTATTATTTTAAAAACAATTCTCAGGCCACTGCTGATCCACGACTGTGAAGTCTGAGAAGCGGCATTCTTTACGAAAAGGAAAAAATTACAATCTTTCCAAAATTAAGTCCTAAGAATCGCAGTGGATGCTCCTCGTTTTATAAGATATAGCCAATTGCTTCGGAAATTGTAAATGGAGTCCATGGATTACAAAAAATCATGAAGTTCCACTCACAGTTACGAACAGTTAAAGGAGCAGTGACTTGTAACTTGCGAAATCCAACCTCATCCAGAAGACTGAAGCCCAGACTGCTGTAAGAGATCTTTTTATAAATTCTATATCTATCAATTCTATTATCGACATAACTTCTATTCTTTTCAATAAGTTATTATTTTTCCCCCATTAGAGGGCAATTTTTTGTTATGTTAGATCTACGGAAATCGTTATTTCTGATATTAACTTTTCCAATGCCTGTTGAACAGATTCGATACTTAGGACTCCATCTTGACAAGAGACTTACTTGGAATCCACACACAAGATTGAAACGACAAGAAACTGCTCGTAGATTCCGATTGCTACAACACTTACTTGACAAACGCTCTAAACTTCCCATTCACTACAAAAATTAGTATACACTACAATAATCAGACCAATTTGGACATATGGAATTGAGCTCTGGGGCTCCAGCAAACCATAAAATTCTTCCCGCATCCAATTGTTACAATCCAAAATACTACGTAAAATCCTTGATGGTCCTTATTACGTCACAAATAAACTCATTCATAAAGACCTTAACATCCCATTCGTTGCAGATTTGAACCAAAACAGATATGAGTCTTTTCATTCCTAACTCCTTAACCATCCTAACCCATTAATTCTTAATCTTTCGCCTTTAACAATCCGTGATAATCCTCCGAGGCGTCTGAAAAGAAGATGGCCACGGGACCTTCTAATTTAAATTAATGTTTGAAGTACCACCAATGGGTGGTTCTACCCAAGATTTTCAAGTGTATATGAAACATACTACATATTTACCTATTGTATTATTTTGTACAGTTGTAAATTACGTTAAATAAATAATTTAAAAAAAAACTTTTCCCTCTTATTAAGAAGTATTATTTTTATCTATTTTTTTATTTATAATATTGTACATAGTTAGGGGTGTCGTTTGTACGAGACTATACCCCCCATAAACAAACTGTTTAACAAAAAAGATGTAACTGTTATATCAACCATCTAAGGCCCACCAGGGCATTTTTTTTTTTTTTAGAATACTTACATATAATGCTGCTGTAGGCAAAAAAGTGACTGAGAATTAACAGCAATTCAAAAAACCAAGAGCAAGAACAAAATGTGAATACGCTTTGAGTAACTCAACTTTTTATTTTTTTTTTAAATCTCTTTGCCTAGCTATTCCTGGCATATGAGGTGCAGTAGCAATTGTCAAATATGGCGTATCAGATACCACGCCTCCGAAAGAAATAGACCACACCTTCTGGCATCACTTGGCTTGGCAGTGTATCTCTTCCATTATACTTCTTCTTCCATGATTATAAATATCTTTAAATGACAATAAAGTTCCACTTAAAAATATTTCTGGTATTTAAAATTCTCTCCCTTCTGAATTTATTTATGAAATAATGTTTTCATAAATCTTGTAGAATTTTTTTTCTGAGTATATGAGAGCTATTAATGGTAAAAAAAAAAAAAAAAAAAAAAAAAAAAAAAAAAAAAAAAAAAAAAAGGTAAAGTGTTTTCTTACACGAATTTTATCCTTATTAAAAAGTATGAGTCTGGTTGTAACTCATTCCACGGGTATGAAGTTGTTAAGACAACGATCAATGCAAAGTCAGGCACTGTAGCTCCTTCGTGCTAATTGTATGATAATCGTTATAAACCTGTAATTGATGTAATCAACCTCCTCAAAAACTCGGTTGAGGTTGAAAATTACATAATAATAAACAAATGTACAATACAATCGCAATGTGTTCTCTGGATAAATTATCGTAAATCCTTCATATTTTTTTAATTGTTTGGTGTTAATGGCACCTTGAACAAACACAGTGCCAATTTTCATTATACTTCACTCAAAAAAAAAAATTTAATTACCAACGGAAAGATTAATTAGTATATCTTAGAATAGTACATATAGGTAACACATTTTCTTGGTAGTAATAAAATAAAATTAAAGAAAAATGAAACAAATAATTAATTAAATTAAGAAATAAACAAATAAAAGGAGTAAATGAAATATATTATTAAAACACTATGAAAATATTTTTTAATAGAATACAAAGAGCGTATACCCATATACTCAATGTTAAAAAAAGTTTAATTTACTTACATACATATTTAAATACATAAATGTAATATAAATACATATTTTCTGTATTTTATGTCTTAGATATTCGTTTATAATTTTAAATATGTACACTAGCATAAATTATATCTTTTCATTTATTATTTTTTAGTTTAATTGTACTGGATTTTTTATCATTTTTATTTTATTTATTGTCAGAAGTCATCTTATGTTTTATTATATGACAAGTGGTTTTATTTTATTTGTTTTATCATTACTTTAGGGGATGACCGTAGCAGCATGGTAACGCGCCTGTCTGCCAACCCATAGGTGAGGAGTTCGAGTCCCCGGCCCAATCCGGGGTTTTTTCAAGCTTATAACTATATAATACTCACTCACAACCTTCCCTCGGGCATTTGTGAGACCCGTCAGCGAATGGGTGGCACTCACAAAAATAGTCGTGGGAGTGACGGACCCACCCTATGAAAACCACGTCAGGAAACGCGCGATGTATTTGTATTGTAAGTACATTGCGTGAGGCCTAGGACATCCATGGTCTGTCGCGCCAAAAGAAAAAAAATTCATTCTGTTAATTATTGTTCTTTATTGGTATATTTTTAAATTCATTGTATTATTTTATTTTATGACATCTTGTAATTTACTCTAAGGCTCTAAAGCCTAATTTTGAAGCCTGTAAATTATTCTAAAGGAATCAATCCCAGAATAAATAAAGATTATTATTATTAAAACACAGATTGTAATAATAAAAAAAGAGAATATCTAATCTTGTAATACAGCTACCGGCCTGGTTAACGGTAATAAGTTATGTGGCTAGGAAACAACAAGTTTGATAAAAAGAAAATTAATAAACAACTCAGAAAACAATAATTTCTATAAAAATAAAGTTAAAGTAAGCGCTAATTAAAAACAAAATAAATTATGTGCGAGGAAACAACAAGTTTGGTAAAAAGAAAATTAATAAAGTGCTGGTAAAACAATATATTCGGTAAAAATAGAATAAATAAAGTGATGAGAAAACAGTAAGTTTGGTAAAAAGAAAATTGATAAACTGCCCATAAACAATAATTTCTGAAAAATAAAGTAAAAGTAAGCACCGATAAAACAATCTGTCGGTTAAAAAGAAAATAAATAATGTGGCGAGAAAACAACAAGTTTGGTAAAAAGAAAATTAATAAAGTGCTGATAAAACAATATGTTCGGTAAAAATAGAATAAATAAAGTGACGATAAAACAGTAAGTTTGGTAAAAAGAAAATTAATAAACTGCTCAGAAAACAATAATTTCTGTAAAAAGCCAATAAAACAATCTGTCCGGTAAAAACAAAATAAATAAAGAGATGCGTAAACAATAATTTCAGTAAAAATAAAATAAATAATGTGCTGAGAAAACAGTAAGTTCGGTAAAAAGAAAATTAATAAAGTGCTGATAAAACAATATGTTCGGTAAAAATAGAATAAATAAAGTGACGATAAAACAACAAGTTTGGTAAAAAGAAAATTAATAAAGTGCTGATAAACCAATATGTTCGGTAAAAATAGAATAAATCAAGTGATGAAAAAACAGTAAGTTTGGTAAAAAGTAAATTAATAAACTGCTCAAAAAACAATAATTTCTGTAAAAATAAAGTAAAAGTAAGCGCCGATAAAACAATATGTCCGTTAAAAACAAAATAAATAATGTGGCGATGAAACAACAAGTTTGGTAAAAAGAAAATTAATAAAGTGCTGATAAAACAATATGTTCGGTAAAAATAGAATAAATAAAGTGATGAGAAAACAGTAAGTTTGGTAAAAAGAAAATTAATAAACTGGTAAGAAAACAATAATTTCTGTAAAAATCCGATAAAACAATCTGTCCGGTAAAAACAAAATAAATAAAGAGATGCGTAAATAATAATTTCAGTAAAAATAAAATAAATAATGTGCTGAGAAAACAGTAAGTTCGGTTAAAATTAAATAAAGTGTTAAGAAAACAATAAGTTATGTAAAAATAAAATTAATATACTACTGAGAAAACAATGAATTCGGTGAAGAGAAAATCAATAAGTTCGGTTGAAAGTAAATAAACTGCCGATAAAACAAATGTTCAGTAAAAAAGAAAATTAATAATGTGCCGAGGAAACAATAAGTTTGGTAAAAAGAAAATTAATAAACTCCTCAGAAAACAATAATTTCAGTAAAAATAAATTAAAAGTAAGCGCCGATAAAACAATCTGTCCGTAAAAGAGAAAATAAATAAAAAAACAGAGAAATTATTAAGTCCGTTAAAAAGAGAATAATGTGCTGATAAAACAGCATGTTCGGTAAAAACAAAATAAATAAAGTTCCAATAAGTTCGGTTAAAAAAGATAATAAATAAAGGGCTGAGATAACAATAACTTCAGAAAAAATAAATAAAGTGTCGAGAAAACCATGAGTTCTGTAAAGCATAACTTTGTTATTACTTTTAACAACTTAAGTTAAAAAAAAATATTTTAAATTTTCTTCATAAATTTAACTTCGTCATACAATGTTATGTAATTTCCCTAATATTTGTGCTAAATGGAGTTGTTTCTTCAATACACTCCAGATTAACCGGCAGAACGGATCTCCCATAATTTTTAAAAAAATATTTAAATTTTTAAGTACATATAGACATCGTTATATATATATTTTTTAATTAAATGAATTCGCATAAGGCTTTAAAAATTGTAACATTTGATGTAACATGCCTTCTATAAGCTCGTTAAAATTGGAATATGACTCACAAACGTTTCAAAATTTCATGAAACATTCAGTACGTCAAATATTACAAATTATTGTAACTGTCTGACTGTCATATAATATTGGAATATTTCAGCGTAAATTTTCAGTGTTCTGTATCATACACTCATCCGTACCTATAATTGATATTATTCCAAAGATTATGTTAGTATTGCTTTAAATATAATTTTGGCTCAATCTTTATTTATATAATTAATATAATAGTATAGTTCAAGATATGATAATGATTACGTATTGTAAAGATAGTACACCTACTTGCTGGGTAGCCTTCCTCGGCTTCTGCTATCACTAACACTGATAACTGGAGTTAGCAGCAGTCTACTCCCACTCTTCGCCCCCACCAGGGGCTTCATATAGCAAACCAATTTTACTCATCACGTATCTTATTTCATTTTGTATAGAACAAATTTATTTAATTAATTAATTTAGCAAATGCATAATATAGAAAAAATATCTTTAATTTATTCATATTTATAAATATATTACGACGTCCCACAAAACATGTTCACCCCAAATCTCTACAATTTTTGAAACTTTCGATTCGATTTTAGCTGAGTCACGTAACCGAGACATTTGGTCTAAATTTGTAAGCATCCAGTTTTTCCCCAGCGCATTTAACTCCGGAATTCCCCTACATTTTGTTTTACGAAGACTTCGTAAACCACAAAAATGTTTTTAATGATTGTAGGTAGTCGGCCATGGATTATATATATGAGGAGATGATTGGAGGAGCAGTCAGTGAAGAACAGAATTAAGTAAAATCTAATTTATTAGTGCCGACGTTTCAGCTAATATTTCAAGTCTTCATCAGGGCTAAGAACAAAAATAAAGTAACCATAATGAATAAAAGGAATTACAGAATGATAAGAAAACAACTTACATTATAGATACAAAATAGGATTAAAAGACCATTCGATATGGATTCGAATAGAAATATTTGGAGGTGAGAGGTCTCCTCGTGATGATTAAACAAAGAATAGAACATAAAACGATTGATTGTAGATGAAAGATAATATTTTTTTTTTTAAATTTATTTATTGTTATTTACAACTGTATAAAAAAAATATATACAACAAGTAAATTTGCTGTAGGTGACAAGGTGACATAATACAAACATGTGGAGAAT
>NW_027109484.1:145901-147865 GCF_000696795.3 Halyomorpha halys
ATGTAGATCAGTCTTTTGTAATTGATTGGCAAATTAGACCGCTTGTCTAGTAAATGTTGTAATAGTCGAAATCGACGAGCAGTTTCCTGTCTTTTCAGTCTTGTGTGAGGATTCCATGTCAGTCGTTTGTCCAGATGTAGTCCTAAGTAACGGATCTGTTCGACAGGAATAAGTGGGGTATTATTAAAGGATGCTGTAGGGCAAGAGGTCACGGGTTTACGGTCACAGGTAAATGTGATTTGGTGGGATTTATTGGAATTAATTTTAATCCTCAAATTTTGGCACCATTCTTCAAGGGTGGTGATGTGGGATTGAAGGGTTTGGGATACAATGTAAGGATCATTATTCACTGCAAAAAACATGTGTCATCGGCATACGTGGTGAGGATAGTATTATGATGGGTTGGGATGTCAGCTGTTTAGACTGTATAAAGGATAGGACCGAGGATAATACCCTGAGGTACACCAGCAGACTGACGGAATAGGGATGAATAAGTGCCGTTGTAATTTACTTGAAATAATCTGTCGGAGAGATAAGAACGGATAATGAGAAAGTATGTAGGTGGTAGGAATTTATGGATCTTGAAGTCCTGGGTGCCAGACTCGATCAAAAGCGCAAAGATAATATTGAATAACAAAAAACAGTTAGAATTCGATAAATAGGGGAGGAGGAGTGCAAGAGAAGAAAGGAGTTTTGGTATTATATTATGGTTACATATTTCAGTTGTTATATATATTTTCTTTCTCTCAATTTTATTTTTCTTTCCATAATTTCAATTTTTAAATCATTAATAAACTAATATATTCATATTTCTTTGCATTATATAACTTTATTTTTAATTGGTTTCCTTAATTATGTTATTTTACCTACTTATTCAATTACCTATGTATACATTTTATTTCCCACTTCTTTCATCATTTTATTTTATTAACTCCATTCTGTGCAATTATTTACTTATGTTATTTTGCTTATATTTTATTTTTTATTTTCTGTATTCATTGGTTGTTATCTTGTTCTGTTCTTAGCCCTGAGGAAGGCTAGAAATTCTGGCCGAATGTCGGCGCAATTAAATAAGTTACTTCAACTTATTTGTGTTTTATTTTTACCACACCCCCCAACCATCTTCTCCTCGTATTTATAAGTCATCCACGTTCAACTATCTCTCATGATTATGAGTTAAGGGGTAATGTTTACAGGGTTTCTAGAGCCTTTCCTGCCTTGCCACCTCGCAGAAAGGGGGTATGAGGATATGTAACTAATGAAACATGTAAGTAAAATACCAGAATGAAAGAAATGAAGTAATACAAGACAAAAGAAGCAATAGTAAATATTATAATATCAACATGTGGTGAACATAACTTAAGAATGTGGGTAAAGAAGAAAGAATACGAAAAGAAAGGTGAGAAAAAATTCAATAAAATATAAAAAACGAACCTACTTCGTCAAGAACTTAAAGCCAAGTGCAATGTGTGGCGCGTCGGCGGCCAATAGTAGAGTTGAAAAAATCATTGGAATATATGAAAGGTTCATAAATATAAATACATTTTTACTTATTTGTGTTCTTCACTGAGCGCACTTCCAATCATATCCTCAAAAATATTTTTACATTTGTGGAAGATCTGAGGCCAAACGGTGCGAAATTTCGAACAAACTTAATGAAAAAAATTGTTTCAGATTTTAATTGCTTGTAAGAACCCGTCTTTAAAATTTAAATATCCTCGGCCCGTCGTCTGAAATACCTTTCATGATGACTGGTTCTTGATTTTTTTTGTAATTGTGATGAATTCTTACGGGGAATTTTTTTTTTAAGTATGTTGAAATAATTTTTTTATTATTATTTATTTATTGTAATTTACAACTGTACAAAATAATACAATAAGTAAATATGTTGTATGTTTCATATACACTTGAAAATCTTGGGAAGAAACCACCCATTGGTGGTACTTCAAACATTCATTTAAACT
>NW_027109484.1:148985-149718 GCF_000696795.3 Halyomorpha halys
TATGCACAAGAGAGGTTGTTATAGCCGAGTGTGTTGAGGCTACATCCTAGCAACATCGATTCTAAGTGAATCCGAGGTATCGCACTGTGTCGGATCTGGGAAGAGGTATATTGTTAAGAGTAACAGGTGGGCAGAAGCTTCGGAGGAGAGTGAAGGTCACATGGGTGCATTTCGATTCATTGACTTTTATCCGCCATTGGTTGCACCATTGCTCAATCCGGGTGAGGTGATGTTAATATTTACCCGCAAATCTCAAAAACTGTAAAATTACTTTTTTTTAGGGATATTCATGATATTTAGTTTAACATGTTAAATGAAGAAATATTTCCTACTTTCACCATGTTAAAACGATATAACATGGTTGAGAGTCTGTTACATTACTAGGTGTATTGAATGAAGAATGGCGTGACGCAATAGACCAGCTGAGCTCATCACCGTTTTGTTTGTACTCGTGTTAAGTTACTTTCTCGTAGTTTGTGTTTTTACTGTGTATTAATATTGGTTTGGATGTTTTTAATACTAATAAAGCAATGACTGATAATAATGATAATGTAATGACAATTATCAATTAGCTCATCTTGTTTACCTTCCTCATATGTTAGAAGATCAGCAAGGCACTCAGTGGCAAAACTCTCACGCAACTTCCACTTTAGCATGTTGTAATAAATTATTTTAATCAAAACTTGGAAGTAAACAATAACAAGAAGTTTTGGAAGGAAAGGTTATAAAACAA
>NW_027109484.1:154138-162965 GCF_000696795.3 Halyomorpha halys
ATGTAGGGGGTAGGAATTTATGGATCTTGAAGTCCTGGGTGCCAGACTCGATCAAAAGCTCAAAGATAATATTGAATAACAAAAAACAGAATTTGATAAATAGGGGAGGAGGAGTGCAAGAGAAGAAAGGAGTTTTGGTATTATATTATGGTTACATATTTCAGTTGTTACATATATTTTCTTTCTCTAAATTTTATTTTTCTTTCCATAATTTTAATTTTTAAATCATTAATAAACTAATATATGCATATTTCTTTGCATTATATAACTTCATTTTTAATTGGTTTCCTTAATTATGTTATTTTACCTACTTATTCAGTTACCTATGTATACATTTTATTTCCCACTTCTTTCATCACTTTATTTTATTAACTCCATTCTGTGCAATTATTTACTTATGTTATTTTGCTTATATTTTATTTTTTATTTTCTGTATTCATTGTTATCTTGTTCTGTTCTTAGCCCTGAGGAAGGCTAGAAATTCTGGCCGAATGTCGGCGCAATTAAAATAAGTTACTTCAACTTATTGGTGTTTTATTTTGACCGCAGCCCCCAACCATCTTCTTCTCGTATAAGTCATCCACGGTCAAGTATCTCTCATGATTATGAGTTATGGGGTAATGTTTACAGGGTTTCTGGAGCCTTTCCTGCCTTGCCACCTCGCAGGAAGGGGGGATGGGGTATATGTAACTAATGAAACATGTAAGTTAAATACTAGAATGAAAGAAATAAAGTAATAAAAGCCAAAAGAAGCAATAGTAAATATTATAATATCAACATGTGGTGAATATAACTTAATAATGTGGGTAAAGAAGAAAGAATGTGAAAAGAAAGGGGTGTAAAAAGAAAGGTGAGAAAAAATTTAATAAAATATAAAAAACGAACCTACTTGGTCAAGAACTTAAAGCCGAGTGCAATGAGTGGCGCGTCGGCGGCCAATAGTAGAGTTGAAAAAATCATTGGAATATATGAAAGGTTCATTAATATAAATACATTTTTACTTATTTGTGTTCTTCTCTGACCGCACTCCCAATCATATCCTCAAAAATATTTTTACATTTGTGGCCAAATGGTGCGGAATTTCGAACAAACTTAAATAAAAAAATTGTTTCGTCTGAAATACCTTTCATGATGACTGGTTCTTGATTTTTTTGGTAATTGTGATGAATTCTTACGAGGAATTTAAATCTGAAACAACGTTGTCCTCTAGGGTGGTTCGATGTTATCATTTACCCGCAAATCTCAAAAACTGTAAAATTACTTTTTTGTAGGGATATTCATGATCTTTAGTTTAACATGTTAAATGAAGAAATATTTCCTACTTTTACCATGTTAAAACGATATAACATGGTTGAGAGTCTGTTAATTACTAGGTGTGTTGAATAGAGAATGGCGTCACGCAATAGACCAGCTGAGCTCATCACCGTTTTGTTTGTACTCGTGTTAAGTTACTTTCTCGTAGTTTGTGTTTTTACTATGTATTAATATTGGTTTAAATGTTTTTAATACTAATAAAGCAATGACTGACAATAATAATAATGTAATGACAGTTATCAATTAGCTCATCTTGTTTACCTTCCTCATATGTTAGAAGATCAGCAAGGCACTCAGTGGCCAAACTCTCACACAACTTTCACTTTAGGCATGTTGTAATAAATTATTTTAATCAAAACTTTAAAGTAAACAATAACAAAAAGTTTTGGAAGGAAAGGTTATAAAACAAGTTGCTCAAAAAATCCGCTCGGAGCTCTTATGCGTTTAACATTTAACATGTCTTTAAATAGGGCTGCCCACATTCCTATACTTATAACATTTAACATGGTAAAACATTTTACATTTAACACAACATCATGAAACTCCTTGTGTGTGATTTAAGCATTTAGGATGCGTCAAATAGGTAAAATCACCGATACAAAATCGTTTCCGAATTATATTCTCTATGAGAATCCTTCAATGCGAATACTCCTTTCCATTGGAAATTTCAGAAATAAGTGCGCTGGATAAGAACTCGAAGAGGTTGCATACTCGACTAGATTACCACAAGAAACTTCAGTCAACATAACCAAAGCCTGCCTAGTTTCTTTAGAAATTATCAAAAGTCTATGTCATCTACAAAGGAAACCCTCATAGCCTACTCGAGGGCGGTTAAGCCAGAAGATGGGTGCTAATAGCATAGACATTCCTGGCATTAATACTCCTTCTTGAGAGGCTCAACTTAAAGGAGTTACGCCAGTTATGCACAAGAGAGGTTGTTATAGCCGAGTGTGTTTAGGCTACATCCTAGCAACATCGATTCTTTAGCAGCACCGGTTCGATTCCGTCTCTAATCGCGTTGACTTCGATTTCAAAGCCTTATCACGGAATGAATGCTTGACCCTCCCACTCAGATTAGAATAGGTTGATCAATCATAGGATAATCTTCTCCCCTCCTCTGTATGTCAGGAACAGCAACAATGAACTAGCTAAAACGAGAGTTCTGAAAAATTCGTTGAGAAAAATATTTTCGAGGTTGCTGTGTATAATTAGACATAGTACTAATTTAGGAGGTGAGGTACTCTACATCAAATGAACTCGATATGCATGTTCCATCGGTCATCACAGTTTTGTTTGTAGTCGTGTTAAATTACTTTCTCGTAGTTTGTGTTTTGACTGTGAATTTTTATACATATAAGTGTTTTTAATACTAATAAAGCAATGGCTGACAATAATAATAATGTAATGACAGTAATCAATTAGCTCATCTTGTTTACCTTCCTCATATGTTAGAAGATCAGCAAGGCACTCAGTGGCAAAACTCTCACACAACTTCCACTTTAGCATGTTGTAATAAATTATTTTAATCAAAACTTGAAAGTAAACAATAACAAGAAGTTTTGGAAGGAAAGGTTATAAAACAAGTTGTTCAAAAAAATCCGCTCGGAGCTCTTATATTAGGAGGTGAGGTACTCTACATCAAATGAACTCGATATGCATGTTCCATTGGTTAGGTATGTTGAATAGTTGGTGAATTGATAGGATGATTGGCGCGTTTTACGGGTACTCAACGTAAATCTTCTTAAGATGGAAACTTTACTCTGTAAGGTATTTGCTTACTACCGTCAAGGGGATGGTAAGTCCTACAGGTATTCCCAGTTAGCACTTGCAGAAACAGAAACTGCGGTCCGTAAGGAGTTTCGCTAATGGTAAAGAAGAAGTAGCCAATCCAACAGGTATCCCATGAAGGTCTTAAGGCAAGAGAAACAGATTTAGAAAAGAGGATAACCATGAGACGTAGAGATGTCTATTAGCACTCAAGCTAAAGCTAGTTAAATGTACTGTAAAGTAGTTCATAATATTTATCTTCGTTGGGGTAGTAATTTTCATGATAGTTGCTAAAATAAATTGACTTCTAATTCAGACAAAATTTCATATGCAAAATTCTTATTTATATGTAAATATCATTAAAACTACTACTCTATGAAGTTAAATGATATAAACTACATTATAGTACATTCAACTAGCTTTAATTTGAGTCCTTATAGACATCTGTACATCTAATGGTTCCTGAGATATACCATAAACCAAATGTTATGTTTGAACAAATAGAAATCATCTTGTTATTTTGTTAAATATCATGAAAACTACTACTCCTATGAAGTTAAACATTATAAACTACTTTATAGTACATCCTATTAGCTTTAATTTGTTTACTAGTAAACATCAATATGTCTCATGGTTCTTGATGTTAAGATTTCCCACAATAAATTTACTATCTACTGATTTTCAGTATATATTTCATGAAATGTTGCTTTTAACAAGCATTACTATAAACAGCTCTATTATGGCTCAAATTTTATCAAAGTTATTTTACTTTAAATGATGCCCTCTTAGGTTTTATAGTGTTTTAAGTAGTCTCAAAGGTACGGAGTTCTAAATAAAAAATGAATTTTTTTAAACAACTGTATCTCGGGAAATATTGAACCTAAATAACTCCGTTAGGGGTCATATTTTAGTCAATTTTCTCTTCTTTAATTTATGTTTTCTTAGATTTTCTAATGTTTTAAGTATATGGATGGATAATGAAGTTTTAAAGATATGGAGCTCCGAATGAAAAACTAATTTTTTTATGGTTGTGAAACAGCCGCAATTTTTTATTCTCCCTAACTATACTTGGCAGACATCAATTTTTACTAGTAATTCTGTATAGTTTTCAAAAATTGGGATGAAATATCCTTTTTCTACTGGTCTCGGGTGATATTTTATTAGCTTACTAGTTAATTAGCTTTCTTGGGATGTTGTTTTTCCATAATCCCATCTAGCATTGGTCAGTTGATACTGTCATAAGCAGCTTTGAAATCCAAGAATAGATACATAGATCCCTACTTAAGGGATTTTTTTTAATTGATTGGTTTTTGTTTTGATAACTTTTAATAGACTTTTGCTAAGGTCTGATTGAGGATTTGATGGATGTGTTAATAAATAATGGGTTATAACACATAAATTAAGTGTTAATAAATTTATAAATGATAAAAATGAATTTCTATTTCTATAACATTATTCAGCTATAAGAAACAAAGCAAGCATGCATCCATCAGTATTAGAAATTCTACTAAACTCAGAAAAAAAGTGAAGTTCTTAATGAGCTTCTAGAAAATAACTGTTTTTTTAGAAGTCGATAAACTATTAATTACCCTTGGGGAAAGAAGTAAATGTAACAATATATAAATTCAATTGTATTATCTGATGTTTGCTGTCAAAAACCTAAAGAAGCAAAATTGGTAATAAACATCAACAATAATTAAACCTGGGTTTGAAAACACTGATGCTTTTAATGAAAAACATTTATGACTGGTTCCCATCCCTATCATAGGCCATTTCAATCGAGTAAGGCACGACCTTAGCAACCTCAAGTCTGGAGCACTGCTAGTTCGATTCCAGTTCGGATAGGTTGACTCTTGTTTCATTGCAAAGCCAGGGAATGAAAATTTCAATTTTCCCATTTTGGCTAGAAAATGGTGCCAACCTGTAAGGAAACCCCCTTTTCCCTTCCTTCTATGTCAGAAATGGCCAGTCAATGGTTAAAAAAAAATAGTTGCCACCCCTACTCAAAAGTCTGACTGCTTAAGTTCAGAACATAAATCACATAAAAAACTTTAAAAGATTCAAACCACAGAAAATACCATAAAGTAAGTTTTTTTTTAATGCCATTTTTTTATTTATCAACGTATACTAATGAATTCAGTAAAGAAAGATGGGAATTACATATTTCAAATTTCTATTTCAGAGCAAACAAAAATTTATAGATGGGATAGGATTGGAGGGAATTTTTTTTTAAATATTGGCACAATCTCACCTAATAGAGTAGCCAGTTAATTTTACTTTTATTTGAATGATAGCTTTATTGCAAAAACATTACTAAGTTAAGAATTATATAGGTTTATTTATTTTTTTTTATATTAGACCACTCACAATACAAAATATAAATTAAGAGAAAAAGGGAGGCACAATCTTGCCCTATGAACAGATATTATTTTAATGATTACGTGACAGCCAAAAAGGCATGGTGATAAAACTCCGGATAATAATTTAGATGGTAAACGAATAAAAATATATTACTAACCAGTGCATAAAAATAATGCTTCATATTGCGAGAACCTACAGTTTTTCACAACTTACAATCAAGTGATGAAATAATGAATTGTTAAAAAATCTTGTTAGTCTATAGATAGTATAAGAGAAGTGTGATGACACTTGCTCATTTGTGTAAGCATACCACTTCGGCATAGTAAAGGGGAAAATTAATAGATTTAATAACAAGCCACCAGGAAGCAATATTTGCTGTATTCCATGTTGGCCTATTCTCACCCAGTATGGCACCATCTCAGCTCATTAAAGAAATATTAAAATACATCACAGTTTCTACATTCCAACCAATCCTAACACTATCCTCACCACAAATGCCAATGACACAGGTGTGTTCACAGTTAATAATAACCCTTTAATTGCATCCCAATCTCATATCACAGCCCTCGAAGAATGGTATAGTAATTTGAGGATTAAAATAAACCCCAACAAATTACTTTTACCCTTTGTCGTAAACCTACTGACCGCCCTACAGTATTCTTTAATAATGTTGCTCTTACCACTGTAGAACAGATCCACTACTGTGGAGTACATCTGGAAAAAATGACTAATCTGGAATCCTCACACAAGACTGAAAAGGCAGGAAACTGCACGCCGATTTTGACTATTACGGCACTTACTAGACAAACGGTCTAAATTTCCAATCCATTACAAAAGACTGATCGACATGACTGTAATAAAGCCAATCTGGACTTGAGCTTTGGGGCTCCACTAAACCTTTGAATTCCTCTCGTATCCAATCCAAAATCCTTCATAAAATTCTCAATGCTTCTTACTGTGTCATAAATAAAATCATACATAAAGACCTTTATGATCCATATGTAACCGATCTAGCCCAAACCAGATACCATCCCTTCCATTATAAACTCCCTAACCACCCAAACCCAATAGTTTCTAACCTTACTTCCTCTTCCATTCCTGACAATTCTGCTAGAAGCCTCAAAAAAAGAAGGTCACGGGACCTGCTAATGTAAAAATGTCATTAGAGTAAACTACCAATGGGTAGTTTCTCTACACACCTGTATCATTCCATTATAAACGAAAATCAAATTTATTTGATGTGTATAAATAATTATAGATTTGTGAATTCTAATAAAGATATAAAGAAAAAAAAAAGTTACAGTATCAAAACTGTTATAAAATCGTTCCTTTTCCTCCTAATTGTCTCAAATTATTTAAACCCACTTCAGAGCATCTAGTTCTGTTCTATATATCTTCAATGAATTTTGATGAATAATTTAAATTATATCTCATGCAAACTTAGGTTGTATTAAAAAAAAAATATAAATATTTTAAAATAATTTTTTTATTTGTATACAATCATATACTAAAATATATATATGTGCATATCATCAGCAAAATTATGAAAATATAGTTGCCCATAACAGTTGGATTTAGAACTATTTTAATTTTGTGTAAATTTTATAAATAGCATGCATTTTTGTCTACCCAATTAATTTAACAATAAATAAACTTTTTGAATCTCTTAAAAAGTTGGAATTTGACCATTACGTGGTTTCACACTTTTGCTGACGATATATAAGTTTTCAACAATACAAAACAATGTAAATTTATATATTGATTAAATGTTTTAACATATTTGAAATAACAACATTTATTCAAAGCCCCAGTTAACAGTCATTGTAATAAGTAACTATTTGAATCGTTGTCGATAACGACAGCAATGACTACAAGACAATATATATCACAGCCAATGACATTACTAATCATAGTAGTGATGGACTAAACAGTAATGTATGATGTATTAAAGAGTAGCAGCTACCAAACAATAACATGTTCTAGTAATAGGTTATTTTAGTAAATAATTACCAGAATAAATTGTCACTAGATAACTGCAACCCCACTAACTGTTATCAAGGTTGCATTGTTTAATCCATCAATAAATCATGGTACTCAAAAAAATGAGATCTAGATACAGAAAGCAGTGAGTGAAATGTCATTTATTATATAAATTCATAATATGTATATATTTAAATAATGATATAGAACAAAATTAAAGTAAGCAGTTAATTTACAATAATTTCATACAAAAATTCTATAAATTTTAAAATTAATTATTGGTACTCATTAATGACAAAAAAATACAATTATAAGGCTAATTCGTTGCATTGTAGAGTGTGTTTGATTTCAAGAACAAATAAATCAATGGCGACATTTTAATGTGTCATTAAAGCTATAGTGATGTTCTATTGTACTTTGATTATTATATAGAAAAATCATTTATAAAGATAAAAAATATATATGGTGAAAAATTTGCACAATCATAAACTTTCAATTGAATTTAAGTACATGACTAGGTAATACCTGCCACATTCGAATAACCAAATACTTATAAGACAATGAAAATGTGCCTATTTATATTAACTTTGAACTTCAATTGGTTGAAACTTCAAATCTTTGAATTATTTGAATTTCCAAATTCATTTTCTTAACTAAATTGGTACAAAAATGATAAACATAAAACAAAAAACAAAAAATGGAAATACAACGTTTTTGTTTCTTTTTCAAGGTAGGTCACTGAACTAACCTTTAAATTTTTTTCTCATTATCTTATCACTATCATTCATTCCTTAAAGGGATTTAATGGGTTTCCCTCATCTAGTGGTAACAGAAATCATCTCTCAAACCATGGTTCCTACCACGATAAAATTCACTAAATTTTTATATGAATAAAGTAATTACAGTGCATTCTCAGTAATCCGAACTTCGGTACTCCAAACATTCCAATAATCCAAACTGGCATAAAAAAAAGATGCTTTTTTTTTAGAAAATTCAGCAGGCAATAACATTTTTATTTTTAAATAAAAGTGCACATGTTTAAAGGACATTTTTATATTCCCTATCTATGGGCAAGTTATTGTAATCAACGTAAAAAATAGACAATAAAAATTAAAAATATGTATAAAACAAATTTTGTGGGTGAATACATTTATTTGTTCCACATTTTAAATAAAACCATAGAAAGAGTTAACCATAGTTATTTTTTTTATTGATACCATTCCCACTTATATCATCATCCCATCTTATAATGTTAACAAAGTAAATCATCACTTTTCATTACTGAGATGTAAATATTTTTTTAATATTTAAAATGAAGTACCACCAATGGGTGGTTCCTTCCCAAGATTTTCAAGTGTATATGAAACATACTACATATTTACCTGTTGTATTATTTTGTACAGTT
>NW_027109484.1:164090-170540 GCF_000696795.3 Halyomorpha halys
GTATCCATGGCAATTATAGCTATTAGTTTCATAGTTGTCCAACTCCCACCACTTCTCTTTTTTGCCTACCTTCTATTTCATTTTTGTGCTTGCCTGCATTCTGTAAGGAATATGTTCTGTTTTGTTTGTTATTTTCCTCTTATTCCCTTTTTTCATCTTTTAGTGTGTACTGTATTCTTAAATGTCTTTTTTATCTACTTTTATACTTGATATTATTTTTTTTTTTTCATTAATAGTCTAAAACCTTCTTGTTATTCTTATTTAATTTTACGTTTCACTGAATTTTAGTTTATTTAATTTACATATTCATTTTCATAGAAATTATCATATTCAGCCACACCTTAGTTAAATTTTATTTTATTAACTATTTCCTTTCTTTGTCACCTCCTTTAAGTGTTTGTATCTTTTTTAGCCCTGATGAAGCTCTGCAATGTGGGGCGAAACGTTGGCTCACATTAAATAATTTTATTACTATTTGAGTTTTTCTTTGACTGCACCCGATCCCATCTTCCTTTTATTATAACCAAATTTCTGCTTTAATATCTTTAACCGATAAAATAAATTATTTTAAAAACTTATGATGGATTGAATTATGGACTAATGATAAAAAAAAAAAAAAAATGAACTTTATCATTTTAAGAAGATATTCAAAAGTAAATCAAGAATTTTGCCTGCTATCCTCACTAAATTGTAAACAAGAATTCAACATCATTGAATAAAGCCTTGTCCCTTTTTTTAAATTCATTTACTTCGATAATTTATAAATATTAATAATTGACAATTTTAAAAAGAAATATATTAAGCATTACGAAGTGACTAATAACAATAAAAACATCACAGCATCAAATTCATCGAGGTAATGTTAAGTACCTACTACACATATAATAACTTTTTAATCTCACAGGAAGATATGGATGCTGTCCTTAAGCTAAAATCTTAAAACTATCCTAAAAAATAATGATAAAGTCTTTACATAACATATCATTGTCGACTTTATTGTTCAAGAATTTCGAAGTTTTTCAAGTTTCATAACAGACAAGGCACTGATGCTAGATTTTTAGTTTATCACAAAGATATTCTCTCGTAGCTATTGATGAAATTAAAAAAAAAAAATTAACAGTTATTTATTGTTT
Source organism: Halyomorpha halys (assembly GCF_000696795.3). Classification (NCBI taxonomy): domain Eukaryota; kingdom Metazoa; phylum Arthropoda; class Insecta; order Hemiptera; family Pentatomidae; genus Halyomorpha; species Halyomorpha halys. The sequence goes on from NW_027109484.1 coordinate 165,224, forward strand.
GAGTGTATCATTACATAAAGTAAATAAGCAAATTTGGTAACAAAACAAAATTATTACTTACTTTCAGGTACCATTCAATCAGTAGTGCAGTAAAAACAAAAAAACTTAAAAGCTAAAGACATTGCATTTGTACATTTATTTTTGCTTTAAAATTAGTATTGCTTAAACCTGATACAATATTTGTTTGTATTAATTTCTAAAATAATCAATTTTGGTTTTTTATTTCTAAAAGGCAATTTTAAATTATTCACAATTTTCTTTTTTTTACTAACCCATAATTGATGATATATAAAAACTTATTACCATGGAAAATTTGAAGAAAAAAAGATAATATAAAAGGAAAAGTCCTTCAGTATGGAATACAAAATGATTTGAATGTAATATTTCAATTTTTCTAGTGTTATACTTGTTCATCAAAATTAAAAGTAAAATTTTTGTATTACTGAAATATGCATTTAATTATACGCCTAACTATGTAAGCAATATTACTAATAATAAATAACTAATGTCTTCAGTTTATTTTGTTTAATCAAGTTAACAAAGAAACTGATGGTCATACTAAAAATGATAAAATACTAGTTTTTTTAATATAAAAAAAGAAAGTAAAAGAAATTCCGTATACTTATAAGAAACAACAAATAAATTTTACAATATTATATATCCAACAAATAACAAACAAATGACTTAGGCATTAATAGTACCAGAGCCCGAGGAGAAAAGACGGTTATTTCACCCCAATTTTTAAATATGAGCCCTAAAAAAGATATTTACATTCCATAATTCCCTAGATATAGTTTTGAATTGGAAGTTAGTGAATTTATTTTGAGAAATAAGTATCTAGAAAATCATTCCACGGACATACGTCTATTAGCACTCAAATTAAAGCTAGTTAAATGCACAATAAAGTAGATTATGACGTTTATCTTCGCAGGAGTAGTAGTTTTTATGATATTTTCAATAATATTATCCAAACAACTAAACATTTTTTGAATTTGTTTTGGAAAATATCATTAAGACTACAACTCAAACGAAGATACGTGTCATAAACTACTTTATAGTAAGTTAATTTACCTTTATTTTGAGTGCTGGTGGATATATGTACATCTTATGGTATCAAAGCAATATTTTTTCGAAAATTTTATCCAAACAACTAGAAATTAACATTTTGTGAATTTATTATAGCAAATACCATTAAAATTACTACTCATACAAAGATAAATGTCATAAACTACTTTATAGTACATTAAAAAATATTTAATTTGAGAACTAATAGACAACTGTACATCAATTTTTACCAGTAATAATACATATTTTTCATTGGAGTGAAATAACTGATTTTTTTTTCTTCCAAGCTCTTGTTCTATAAAGAGCTACGATAGTTGGATAAACAAAAAAGGCAAAATATTTTCACGCTAAATTCAGTAATGAATTGGACTATATTAAATACTTCTTAAACAGCATAAAAAAAAATTGTTTAAAGAAATGCTGTAAAAATAATATATATATATTTATTAATAATATATGCAAAATATTTTCACGCTAAATTCAGTAATGAATTGGACTATATTAAATACTTCTTAAACAGCATAAAAAAAAATTGTTTAAAGAAATGCTGTAAAAATAATATATATATTTAATAATATATGCAAAAAATAATAATATGTTTATAATTACGTATACATAGTTCAATCGTCATAACATTAGTATATTAGGAAGCAATAAAGGCACCAAAAGTTACTAGACCAATAAAAATTCGAGAATGTGAATAATAACTTTGCAAATTATTTCAATATTAAAAAAAATATAATTATTAATTGCTATTTAGGAGTGAGTTTAAAGATGTTCAACCGAAATAAACTAACAAACATTTTATGTTGTTTTACTTTGGTACTTTCAAATAAATTTTGTATTTAAAATAAGTTTAGAAAATTAAATTTCTCTTCCTATAATTCAATTACAAGCAGTAGGGACTTCAATATTGGTTTAATATATACTTATTTTTTTTAATTCATTGATTCTCATTTTTTAAACATTTCTAATCAATAAAAATAATACATTAATAAATAAGGTGATCTATCAGAATAGGTGAAAAGTCTACACGAACTTCTCATAAATACTATGTTAACGATAAAAGTAAAATAAACGTATGGACTTCAAAATTATCAAACAACTTTTTATTTAATTTTTTATAATTTTTTTTAAGAAAAATAAAAAATAAATTTTTTGCTAAATATAAGTTCATTATTTCGAAAAGGAAGTATTCGTCTAAAGAAATGATCAATTTATAATATATTTCATACAAATTTTAAATGAAAACATGCTGAAATCTTGCTTCGGAGATTCATTATCATCAAGAATTAAATTGAATAAGGCAGAAAAAATAATAACTGAGTTGTGTTAGAATAAAGATATAAATCTAGATGGAATATCATAATTTACATATAAGTTATCAAAGCGAATACCGATTACGTATTTAAATAAAAACCCAGCACAAATGTGAATCCTAGCTATAAATATTACATATTTTAATTTGAATATGTGCTGCTTTAGTACAAAATTGATGAAGGATAAAAGTGCTTTTGCGATGAATAAATAATAAAATTACTAAGATGTTGGATCTTGTAGTAAAGGCCGAGACATGGTTGATCTTTTCCATTTTCCACTTGACCACAAGAAAAGGCCGATGATGAGAAGAATCGCACCGAGACCAGCGACAGCAAAGAAACACGGCTCCAAATATCCAAATATTTGTATATCCGAGAGCTGTTTAGCAAGTTCCGGGGTTATGGCAGCTCTTTGATTGAACCAAATCATTGGCATGTAGGCTCTTGGAAGATGCTCATAGAAACTGTAAAAAAAAAAAATAAGAAATCAAATAGCTCAAAAAATATTTAAGATCCACAATAAAAGATTATATATATTTATATATAGTTGACCATAAAAATTGATATATAAGAAGATGGTCAGGGTTGCGGTCAAAATAGAAACAAAAATTATTTACAACTATTTATTTTCCGACGTTTCGCCCCACTTTGCAGGGCTTCATCAGGGCTGTTCAAAGGTAAAGGTAGTATCTTTGTGATGGAGGATCATAGTGAGGGAGTAGTATCATAGTGAAGGAAGGAAGGAAAGTATTTTGTAAAAAAGTTTTAAATCTAAGATATAAATTTTTTAGAAAAAGTTATATGTGACAAGGGCAATTAGCCTGCAATTTTAAAATTTAAAAAAGAAATTATATCAATATTGAAGGTGGGATCCTTGAGAATACCCTGAGGGCCGAAACATTGGAAAAATTTTAACCAATAAAAGTTGAGAGGAAAAAAAGGATCAAAATTGTTTTAAATTAAGAATAAACTAAACCGCTCTCAAACAAGCATATATAAAATAATTAATGTAATTATTTGTCTTTATTCAATTGATAATAAGAGTTTGCTGGGACTATAAGTAAATACTTGTGAATGAAGTAGTAACAGGAAAATTTAAAGTTTACTAATTTCATAAAGTTAAACACTTGAACTTTAGTAAACAGTGATATTTTATTCAAGTTACAGTAAGTAAAGACTTATGAAACAAAAAGTAAAACCAAATGCTTATTTTTATTCAATAGAGCCATTGGCATTATAATTATTCTTTTTTATGGATTCTATTAATGAAACATTTCAAAATCATAAAAAAAAAAAAAAAAATTACTCACTCTATCCCTTCTATTTTATCAACGAGTACATTTATTTGAAGTCTTGCATTGACACTGAGAGGAATACCTGTAATCTAAAAACGTTCACAATTATGCTTAAATCTTTTTAAATACTTAGATATATATTACATATAATATAAAATAAATTTTATGACATAACACTAGTCATTGAGATTTTTCAAAAGTAGGGAATCTTTTCTTTCTTTCCCTCTAAGAAGTGTTACAAAATAAATAATATCTCTTATTGAGGTGAAGACAGTTGACCGTACATATATAAGAGAAGATGGTTTGGGGGTGCGGTCAGATGAAAAAAACACAAATAAACAAAAGAATTATTTATCTGTTCCAACATTTCGACCTAATCTTCAGGTCTTCATCAGGGCTATAAAAACAAAAAGACAACAACCATCATTCAAAGAGAAATAAATAAAATAAAATAACTAATAGACGACCAAATATGGAAATATACATAACAATGAAATGTAAATATAAACTAGTTGATTAATAACTATAGACAAAGACAGTAGTAGAATAGACAGCAGTCATTTCCAAATTTGTTAGTCTATTATTATTTTTTTTTTCTTTGAATCCTGGTTGTTGTCTTTTTGTTTTTATAGCTCTGATGAAGACCTGAAAATTAGGTCGAAACGTCGGCACAAATAAATAATTTGTGTTTTTTATACTAACCCAACCCTCCTCCCCTCCCCCCGACCTTCTTCTCCTCTTAAATATCTGTTATTATTTAGAGCAAGTTAGTGTTGGAATGAAATCAGAAAGTACTAGACAAAGAATTGATCAAAACATTAAAAAAAAAAAAATATGAGAAGATGATTGGGGGTGCAGTTAGTGAAGTAAAAACTTCTTTATTAGTGCCGACGTTTCAGCCACAATTTCAAGCCTCCTTCAGGGCTAAGAACAAAAAACAAGATAACAACTAAAATGAATAAAAGGAATTCAGAATGATCAGAAAATAATAAAATAGCTAACCTTATAGATAAATAAATAGTGTTGAAAGAAATATATAGTCCAAGTATTATAAGAAGATAAAGGCAGTATGAGAAGAGTAATATTAAAATTAAGTAAGAGGAAAGAACAAATAATAAAATACATATGAAAATCTACTTAGTAAATATATGTACAATATATTAGGTATATAATATATTATATAATCAATGTACAAGAAAAATTATAATATATTGTAATATGCTCTTTTTGAGTAAATAGTATATTTTGATGTATAAAGGGTTTTTAATATGTTTTATTTTATGTATCATTTTAATATTGTCCATTTGTTTTGTTTATCCAAAAAGCAAGCTAACCAATTTTCATTGTCCATAATAAATTCGTGATTCAAAACAAAACCAAGATTGCGGTACGTATCCTTCAAAAGGTCTGTGGAATCAAGGCCATGTTGAGTAGATTCAAATATCATAAAAACTATAATAATTCTTCCCATCATAATTGAAAATACAGTAAATTTAAGAAAAAATAGAAGTCAAGAAATAGTGCTAAAGAATAATATTCAGTAAGTAAATCATTTGCAAAAATCCCAAACTGTTGTGCGACAATCGATATTTACATGGAACATCGAGGCAGGTTTTGGTTTTCTGGCATGCATTCGTT
>NW_027109484.1:175415-176696 GCF_000696795.3 Halyomorpha halys
GTATTATTATAAATTATATTCTATATTTTATATTTGTGTGTCATTATTAGTAGCAGTCCTGCATATTATCTATTAGTATTTTTATATCATTAATCGGATTTTTTTTAATTAGTTGCATTTTTATGTTAAATTATTAGTTTATTTTTTGTTTGTTCATTTGTCATGTTTATAGACTTAAAACCTTGTGGCCATCAACATGTTATAATAGATAGTGTTTTTTAATATTTTAAACTACCTTTTATGACTGCCACCCGGACCATCTTTCTTTATTAATTACATATTAATTTTTTACTAGATCTAAAACTTAATAAATATTCTTCCACATCATATCCTTTAAATGGTTTTTGAAAACTTCGGGACAATCTCTAAATATAATCACAACCAAAAATCTTCAGTATAATAAAAAATCTTCCAGTAGATTAAATACAATAACCAGTAAAATATTCTTGGAACATTATTATCCAAAGAAATTGATTTACAAAATTTAGAATGTGAACTTTAAGATCTCCAAAAATAAGCTAGAAGACGGAATAATAAATAAAATAAAAGTATTACAGATTTAATTACATAAAAGGATTGTCTTTAGATGGACAAAGATCTTTTAAAGAATTTGATCTAAAGGAATGCTCCAAATTAAAAATTACTATAATAAAATAAAAGACAAGATAGAATCAAAACATCAGTGTTAATATATAAAATACCTTAAAAATGTTCGAATAGTCCAGTTGTATAAACTGGTGAAGCCAAGCAATTATTGGGTGAGAGAATGTATTAGCACACTAATGAAAACAAAAATAAGCCCAAACAAAAAAGCAAAATAAACAAAGTTTTGATTTTGACAATACAGAGAATAGAATTATCAAAAAAATACATGAAACTAATTATATATCAGAAAACATTAATTATAGAGTTAATTTTAAATCAGACACGAAAAATTTAAACCAAACTTATGCAGAGATTTAATGTCAAATTACTTTATGATGAATATAGTTAAATTTTAAATAATTATTCATAATTGAATTTGTTATATATGAAGAAGATGGTCAGGGTTGCGGTAAAAAAAGAATAAAATAGTTTTCAACCATTTATTGTCTGACATTTCGCCCCACTTTGCAGGGCTTCATCACGGCTGTTCAAGACGATAGGTAAAACAAACATGTGATCCTGACCATCTTCTTCATATATTAAATTATATAGTCAACTATTTATATATGTAATTAAATTTGATATAATTTTTAATAACAAAGTAGACAAACATGTAGTGAGAAATTAAATAATATA
>NW_027109484.1:176746-178147 GCF_000696795.3 Halyomorpha halys
AATAAATATATGTAAAAATGAAAATTATTTAAAAAAAAAAAAGTGATCAAAACAGTGGGAAATAAAACGTATATTAACCTTCATATAATTTTTATATCCCACATTTTAAGTTATGTTCATCAAACATTATTATTGTCATTTTTACTAATTAATTCTTTTGTCTTAAATAACTTTATATTTTATTTCTTTCATTATAGTATTTCAATTACACATTTCATTTAAATTATTAAATTAAAATTTGTATCGCTACAACCCATGAAGGGTTTGGGGCTCGGTACTTTGAAAAAAGTACTGTTACTAAACCAACAGTTTAGCAATGAGGTGTTTTGGTCAGAATCAAGCACTACTGCCAGATTTTTACCCAATTTATGAGGCTGGTTGGACCCAGAAGGGCTCCACAACCCACAGGGTTGACTCACGGCTATAGTTTAACATAAAACAAATTTTCTGCCCAGCCGGATTTGAACCCGGGTCATTAGAATTAGTAGCATCGTACCTTACCACGGTGCTACTGCACTCTCCCATATATTCCATTAATTACATTTTTTTCTCATTTTTTCTATAACTTTAATTTTACATGATTATTTTTTTAAATTTATTTGTTGCTATTTACAACTGTATTTACATAACAACGCATTAAATAAATTAGACGTAAGATCAAAATGGAGTGATAAAGGCATGTACAGAAACTATCCATTGGTAGCACTGTAAACATAAATATTATTAAATTAAAATATTCATATTTCTTTATTCCTTTGGGCTTATATAACTTTATATTTTATTTTTTTAATCCTGTTATTTTACTTACATATTTAATTACCTACATATACGTTTTATAACCCACTTTTTCGATCCATTTTATTTTAAATAATTTTAATGCACATATATTTAATAACTATATTTTCATATGTATATTATTATCTGTTCTTTCCTCTTACTTAATTTTAATATTACTTTTCTCATACAGCCTTTATCTTCTTATAATGCTTAAACTATACATATCATTCAACACTACTTATGTATCTATAATGTTAGTTATTTTCTAATTTCTTATATTCATAATGGATGTTATCTTGTTTTTGTTCTTAGCCCTGTGAAGGCTTGAAATTCTGGACGAAACTTTGGCACTAATAAATAAGTTTTTACTTATTTGTGTTCTTTACTGACCGCGCTCCCAATCATCTTTTCCTCATACATATAACCCATAGTCAACTACCTACTCATTATTAAAAAAAAAAATTAGTATTAAATAGAAAATATTCAAACGAATGAATAAGTTTTTTAAAATAATTTTGTTTACTTACCTAATGTGCCCCAGGATTATTGGTTGAGTAATGTGCCCAATAATACTGGAGCAGATTAGGTAAATAAACAAAAATATGATAAAAACTTATTTATTTG
>NW_027109484.1:178197-185406 GCF_000696795.3 Halyomorpha halys
AAATTATATAGTCAACTATTTATATATGTAATTAAATTTGATATAATTTTTAATAACAAAGTAGACAAACATGTAGTGAGAAATTAAATAATATACCTAATCGATTGTTGAGGTAGGTTAATTAATATTGTTGTGATAAGTTAAAGATAGCAAAGTACAGTGTTTGCAAAGAATAGATTTTATCACTAAATTGTGACAAATAAAGGTAAATTAATCATAGAATATATATGTATATATAGTTGACCGTAAAGATTTAAATATAAGAAGATGGTCAGGGTTGCGGTAAAAAAAAAGAACAAATAGTTTAAAACTATTTTAATGTCCGACATTTCGCCCCACTTTTCAGGGCTTCATCAGGGCTCTTCTTCAAAGCGAATGGTTGAACAGGTTTTTTTTTTACCGCAACCCTGACCATCTTCTAATATTTAAACATAGAATAATGGAACTTTATTAGTAAAGAAATATGGTTTCTCTCATTGGTTTTGTTTTTATAGGGTTCTTTCAGCTATATTTATATGACTTAAGTGTACTAACCTACAATATTTTATAAATCAATGTTAAGGCTGTGAAACTAAAATTAACATATGCAAATTATAATATTATAATTCTAAAATTATAATTATGTTTTTATACTGTTAGTAATAAGCTATAATTAAAGCTGTTATTCTAATAGATTGTCCTTAAAGATGGCCAGATTGGCCGAAATGTTGGACATGTAATATGACTAATAAAGAAGTGGTGAGACTTTTGGATAACCTTGATTATTTATAAAACTACCAGTCTCAAACAAAATAATAAAATAGATATAAATTATTAGGATTGTTTTTTAAAATACTAAAATAAATAACTGTTATCATTTTGATGTCCACATACAAAGATCCTCCAGTTTCGTTATCACATCAGGGGGCAAGGCGAATCGTTTAAAATATTACAAATATAATGATATTCAACAGTGATAATGCCAAAAAAACAATGTTTTTATTTATTAAATTTTTCAATTCCAAATATCTATATACACAAATAATCTTGTAATAAAAAATAAAATAACTATAATAATCATTGTATAATTAAATAATACAATCATAGTATGTTAAAGTTTAATTTGAAAAAAGCTCGTAACTATTTTTACAAAATGACTAAGAGATAACTGAAGTTGCTTAATCTATTATTGATCCTTAACCTTTACAACACTACTATCTGCAAAACATCATTGGAGGCAAATGATTCATTTATGATAAACTATCAGAAATCAATGACACAATCACGTCATTTACCAACAGTATTTCTCAATAATATTTTTTATCAATGTATATTTAGGTCAGTTCATAAGGAATTTTTAAAATATTCAATCAATGACTTATTATATATTAGTTAAAATATACTGATATATATATGACTTAAAAATACTGAAAAACTAATTTTTTCATAAGAAAAAAAAAATTACAACTATGCTAGTATATTAAACCAAAAAATGAGGAAGCCCTAAACTTCTCAAATTCAAGGAAATAACTAAGCAATCAACGTTTCGCTAAATAAGCCATCCTCAGAGCAGAAAAACAAAAACTTACATAAATATCAAAGAATGGCCCTTTTAAAACCAAAGAGGTGTAACTTTTTTTTTTTTTTTTTTTTTTTTTTTTTTTTTTTTTTTTTTTTATGAAATCTGAAATAATAAATAGAAATGAATTCTGAATCTGTGAAACTACTTTTAGTAATAGTGGTGTAGCTCCTTACTTCCCAAATAACTTGACAAAATTATGCAATTGGGAGCATATATGATATATTTGCGATTGATTATGATCGGGACTTTTTTGCCATTCTACTTTGAAAAAGATTGACATATAGTGAGTATAATTTTAATGATTGACTATGGTATAAATATCTCCTGACTACTACCAACCAAGTAAATAATGTTATATACTATTTTCTGAATACTTGAATTTCGAGTTCTGAATACTTGCATTTTAATAAAATGATCTTAAATGGAATTTGTGACATTTGGACGACCTGAATTTAACGATTTTGAATTACTCCTGGTTTATGTCCTCTTTTATGGCCATTGAAATTGTAGAGCAATGAAAACTAATGAAACAATTGATGTTTACGCAAAGATCTTCCTTCTTTGCGAATTATGGATATTCTTACTGAATCATAAATGACTCATTATCACACAAATAAAACAGAAGAATATAAAGGAAAGAGATAATAAATAGTGAGCAAAACGTAAGAATAGGCTAAAAAAAGGTAGGAATTTAAAACATCCAAGAAAAAATTGTAACCATAGTTTGTAGACAAATATTGAATAACAATGATATAAATAATCCTTAATGTCACTAAAATAACTAATTCAATAACTATAAGCAAAATAGAATGTGAGTTGGTCTACACTCAATTTAAATGAAAAACCGTGTATGCATGATAGTACCAATAACTATCAAGTCTGTAACTACGAAGAAAATTAGATACCTTTCACTTTTTGGGAAACTGTCACAAGTATAGTGAAATAAGAATAAAATATTTTTGGCAGGGACCTGCTTTCCACAACAATTACTAAGTTTATTAAAAGGCTCTAATTGGAGAGCTCTTAGCAACTATGTATGACGGGCTACACTGGAAAGAGCTCATTTAGTTAACATGAGAGAGATAAATCCCATGCCAAAGTTTGATATTATTATTTTACTTCTTTAAAAATAACATTGTATTGTTGTTTTAAATTATTGACTTGTTAAAAGCATTGTTTTTAAAACATATAACTTATGTTATTTTTCCATTGGCTATGTATTTTTAATTATTTAAATAGATCCATCTTTTCCATCTTTTGTATTTATTTGTAAATAAACATATTTAAAAAAAAAATGTGAGTTAGTCTCCAAAACTAAGATAATCTTAAGATTCATAGATGTTGCCAGTTTTTTAATGGGGAGAGTTAATTGATGAAGTAACTGAACCTTAGAAATTTCTACAGCAATTTTTTTTAAGTAAATATTTTATATTACACTACCCTGTAACTGAGGTATATTAAACTAGCTAGTTGCTTAGTTATATTCAATTAGCTGGTTACTCAGTTACATTTAACTATCTAGTTACTTATTGGAAGAAGATAGTTGACCGGATGAAATAGATTGTAGGAAGATAGTTCGGCTGGCGGTCAATAAAGGTATCAAAATAGTAGAAGAAAACTATTTATTGTCATATTTTTTCAATCTGACAGCACTGACAAAGCCCTACAGAGTGGGACGAAATTATGGTTAACAATAAACAGTTTTCTTCTACTATTTTGATACCTTAATTGACTGCCACCCGGACTATCTTCCTACAATTTATTATTTTCAAATTCATAATCTATGTTCAATTTTCAGTGTACCTGCACAAATCAGTAGCAAATATAGTGGCTTTCGATTTCTGAGGAGTATCAACAGGCCATAATTCTCCAGTAGTTCCCTCTACAATACCACAATCTCCAGGAAAAAAATTTGTTCTGCTATTATAATTCCACATTTTTAAAAGTCCAAGATTGTCCAATGTATTCTCACCTGTCATCATGTTAAAAACTCCATCGTAGTCAGCTGACATATTGCGCTTTAATAAATTAAAATTAAAAATTATACCAAAATTTAACTTAGTAAATAGTATAACATACAATAGTATAAATAAACAAATTGTTATTAGCATTTTAAAGAAAAAATAAATTTTAGACAAAAAATCTGAAAAAATATTCAAAACTTAAAAAAAAAAAATTAAGTTTAATGGATTCCAAAATATTGTAAATACAAAAATATTCTATTTATTACATTAGGTATGCTTTTTTTAAAATTAACATTGTAATCAATTTATACTGATGTTTGCTACGAGGATAATCTGATAGCATGACAGAAAAAAAAAATCAATCATCATGAACACAGCACTAAAAAAAAAATAGGAACTAAATCTCTTTTATCACTCTTTTATTCTTTAATCATTGTCATCATCAGTTATTTATTTATATATAATATTTATATTTATACATGTATACCTGTATATACACTGATATACTTTGGCATTTAATTAGATCATTTATTACTTTCAGGTTTCACAATGATCATTAGCTTTGAATAAGACACCAAATTACAATTATTTAATTAATCTATTTAAATCAGAAGGTTCTTTAAACATCTCATAACATATCAAGTTATTATTACATCAATATTTTTTAAAAAATGAAATAAATCAAATACTCACATTATAAAACCATCCAAATCTATCCATGGGAATTTTTATTTTAATAATGGAAGATAATTTACTGGCAAGTTTTAAAAATGGATCATCATAACCGGAGAAAAGAAGTTCACCGACAGTCGCTGTCGTATATACATTAGCCTCGACAGTTTTTAAAAAGGCATTGATTATTTTGTTTATTATAGGTCTCATATTTAGGGTGAGAGGGGCCTCGTATTTTTTAATATAATTACCAATAGTCTGAAATCAGAAACAAAAGCGTTAAAAAATAAACTAGTATTAATATTTCTAACACCAAAAAAATATAGAACTATCAATACAAATTTTAAAAAGTAAAAACAAAAATTTGTTGCAATATTTTAATTGTATTATATAAATTATATTAAACAGTAAATAGAAATTCCAAATCAAAATAATATAGATAAACCAAAATAGAATTATTTTTGACAGGTTAACATTAAGAAAAATTTTTAATTATGTTTAGGACTAATTCAATTAAACAACAGGTCATTAGCATGTTATATAAACTAATTTTCACCTAATGACTAGGCAGATACCATAACTTGACATACCATAGCTATAACATTGACATTAGTAATTTTATCGGAAAGAGATCCTGAAGAGAGCTCCGGCACAAACATCCATTTACGAATTTGCTTAAAAGTAACAGTGCCATTGTCATTCCAACCAAGAATAACTTTTTGATGTTCTTCCCTAAAAGAAATAAAAATTTATGATAATGAAATGAATAACACCACGAATATATTATAAAACATGAAATATACCTAAACACATATGGACCCTTTTCAACAAAATTAGGAACTTCATTTTTAGTTAGTGTTTCTTTTGGATTCGTCCAGTGAAACATATAAAAATCTATATACATAGGTATTGGTGTTTCTCTCCAAAGGTTGAAACTTTCGGATTCTTTAGAAAGCGCCAGTTTCTAAAGACAAATAAAATCTTTTATTTAAACATTTTTAATAAGAATATTAAAAAAAAAAAACCTTGTTTACTTACAGTTCTCAGTTTCTGGTTGAATAAAATAGGCCATATTCCACTGGCAATACCTCCTAGTATCAAAAATAAGGCACCGAATCCCCAAAAGGTAATTTTTTGACAAATAAAAGATGTCATTTTAGTTTTATATGATTATATAACGCCTACTTTTGTCAAGATAAACAAGAGATAAAAAAAGCAAATGAATAATTGCTATGAAAATCGATCATACAGTTCGTTTAAATAAGTTCGCTCGTGTAAAATAAAAAGTTTCTCCGATTCTTAACAAAGAAAATCACAGACATTCTTTCCGAACCCCCACTAGGAAAAACCGCTTTCCATATACTGACATGCCCTCGAACAACAAAGCCTACATTGCTGTTATCTAATCATAATAACCCCTCTCTACACGCCAGTTTATCACACTATCACCCAAGCGGGTAACGCAAAGTTTGGGCTCTATGCATTGCTCAAGATTGTTTGTTTGAATATTTAATACTGAAATGAATAAAAGTATTTAAAATTAAAATTGTAATTCATGTTTCTTTATGGCCAGGAGATTTAAATTATCAAAGCCTTTTTTGTTTCATTTTCTAGAATCTGAATTCAGGGTTGTTTTCATAGATTCAGGTTGCTAATTATCAATATATTTTTTAAGTGAAATTACCTTTAAAATATTTAAATTTTATACGTAGTTTTCTAAAGAACATACACAAAAATATAAGGTTTCATTTCTGGTTTAAAATTTTTAATAATAATTCTTTGTAATCAACCAAGAAAAAACATCAACCTCTTCCTTTCTCCCCCCCCCAAAAAAAAATAGTAACATTTCAAAATATCTAGAATCCGAAAATCTGCCTTCGGCTTTTCTCCGAAACAGCGTTGCCGATTTTTTATAATCTATCATTTATTGATTAAAAGCATTGCTACAAAAAACTGTTGGGCTGTCGGGACCTACACGACTGCCATTTAGCCCAAATCCAAAAAACATATACGACCTGTCGGGTGCGGGTTTTTGGGTACAAATTAAAATGCGTTTGTGCAGCATCCACCCGTTTGTACTGTAGAACTACTAACAGAAAAATATTTGTGATATCCGTGTTATATAATTTATAATTAATCAAAGAATTTTCTAAACTTTTGGACGTAATAATTAACTCTTGTTTAAGGTTGTATATTTTAAAATTCTATTGATTGAACGATCTTCCATATAAAAATTATATAACCTAAAAGATTTTTTTTCTCCATAATTGACAAAATTAAAATTTTTTTTAAAAAATAATGATGTGATACATAAATAAAATGTTTTTCTTTTGAGGTTAATGACTTCCAATTTAATGAAATTTCTTTATTAAAATTATCACCACATGGTACAACCTTTCGGTACCACTGTCCCATATTCATGCACCTTAAACCTATAACAATAACAAAACTATTATAACAACAATGTCCATCTCTATTCATTATAGTTCACACAATTATATTCACCTCATAATTTCTTCTATCCTCATAATGAATAGAGTTAGACATTGTTGTTATGATAGTTTTGTTATTGTTATAGGTTTTTCAAATTTTCACCTACATGTTATAAATATTGACTTTACAACACTAACTTTTTTCTTCTATTTAATGACAACATAATATCTATAAGATTCCGTTTTTTTTCTACTTTAGAGGGATTGGTATTAGATTTAAATTTTAGTCTTTGAGTAAAATGTTTTGTTTAATTTCCCAACCTTTTAGGTTTCCAAAAAAAGAGGTCAACCTACCCTCCTCCCATGGTGACGTAATGAGCACATTATTTTACTGATACGTAGGATAAATAATTTATTAAAATAATAATCCGTTGGATAATAAACTGTAGCGTTTTTCCCAGTTCGGAAAAATATCAGAGCTGACTTGAAAAATAAAATCTTTAAAAGAAAAACTGACCTTGAATTTCAAGGTATGCACGATCAACATTTAATCTTTAAAAAAACAAAGTCTATCTGCTGA
>NW_027109484.1:186711-188763 GCF_000696795.3 Halyomorpha halys
CGCCTGAAATTGAAAAACGTAATTAAAAAAAAGTAATTATACATAGTTATCATAAAAGTAATCCAAAATTGGAGTGAAATAACTGCCTTTTTTCTCCTCTTGGGCTCTTGTACTAATAGGGGTGGATTCAGAATTCTCTTTAGAGGGGGGCCCCAAAAATAGTAAAAAAAAAAAAACTCTTCTAATATTTCAAATATTGATTTAACTTCATAATGTTTTGCTGTTGAGGCTGGTGAATACAAGAATTGAGTTGTTTCGCTTGAAATCATAACCACGGTCAATGTTATCTGTCAACAAAAAAATGATAAGAAAATCTTTAATGTCAAAAATCGTTCTTTTCTTTATTTACTTTTTAGAGTTCGATTTTTCGATTAAATAACTTTAAAGTTCGATTTCATATATTTTTATTTATTTTTGTATTCATTTTTAAAAATGTCGTAATTTCATTACAACTCTTAGCTTATCTGTAACTATCAACAATTCATAATCAATAATGAAAATATTTATCTATGCACTCGAACACTTCCTTAATCTCTCAAATGCCGCAGAGTCATCAATATATTCTCTAACCCGATCAATAATACTAGCAATATTTATTGATCATTTTGAAATCACTTAACAGTTTAATATATAACATATTTGGGTGTTTTTGTGTTATATAATTACGGATTATCCAACGATTTTATTTTTAAGATGACAATGTGCATGTTTTATATGAGTGCCAAGTATAAGTATTAAGATAATTGTTTTAAGGAACCCTTAAACTGTCATTCAGAATATAGTTTATGACTTTTATCTTCATAGGATTAGTAGTTTTCATATTTGCTAAAATATAATGCTTTCTGGTTGTTTGGACAAAATTTCATATGCAAATATTCTAAAAACTATTACCCCTACGAAGATAAGTGTCATAAAATACTTTATAGTAAGTTAAATTACCTTTATTTTGAATGATCTCAGACATATGTACTTTTAATACTTCTTGAGAAATAGTTTTTCACAAATTAAACATTTTGTCTGAACAACCAGAAATCATCATCTTGTTAATTTATTTTGGCATATATCTTGAAAACTATTACTCCTACGAAGAGAAACATCATAAACTACATTATAGCTCATTAATCTAACTTTAATATGATTGCTAATAGACATCTGTACGTCGAATGGTTCCTGAGATATAGATTTCCCAGAATATTTTCTCTAACTACTGATTTATGAAATGTTGCTTTTTAAATGCTATATCTCGGGAACTAGTAAACTTAAATAGCTCTATTTGGGCCCATATTTTAGACAATTTACCTTTAAATGATATTCTATTAGGTTTTCTAGGGTTGCAGGTAATTTCAAAGATATGCTCCGAATGAAAAATTAATTTTCTTTAACATTTTGAACCAGCAGCCACAAACCCTCCTAGCTGTACTTGACAAATATCAATTTTGACTAAAAATTATACGTGAGTCTTATTAAAGTAATCAAATATTGGGGTGAGATAGCTTTTCTTACCTCCACTTTTTTGGTTAGTTTTGGTGATAATTAATTCAGAAAGAAAAAATTTACAACTTAGCACATTCTCTATGATCTACACAAAAAAGTTTCCACGAGAATTGGTCATCACTTCATTCCACTTTGTGCTATGATAAATTAAAAATAAATTGCTGAAGCTAGTTAATAATATTTGAAATAATGTATTTATACCAAATCGATAAAATTTTAAAGTATACCATTTTTAACTAGAGTTAAATATTGCATCTAAAGTTTAAAGAAATTATTTAGTTAATAAACAGGTTTACTATAAAATTATTTCAAAAATTAAAATTTGGTTGAAAATGATTATATACCTTTTTAAAAGTTTTATTCGATATGAACAGTTACGCCAATTTAATAATTATGTAATTATTTTGTCTCTTTTCTCTGTTTTCATTTGTCAAAATTATATTTTCGAATTCTTTGATTTTTATTTAATTAGAGTTATTTTATATTTCTTACATTTAAAATTACAACTTTAAAGTTCGATTTCGTATATTTTTCTTCATTTAAAAAATTTCATTACCA
>NW_027109484.1:189054-191083 GCF_000696795.3 Halyomorpha halys
TTATAAATAGAATAAAAATGTTTTGAGACTAAAATGGATAAACTTTTATTTATTTAAACAATTGTGTAGATATTAAGATTATTTTACTAACATGGTTTCATTTGTAATTATTTTGGTAGAAAACACTGATATTTTTTGGAGACAGAAGTTCAAATTAGATCTTTTTTTACAAAATAGAGGCAGATCTCAGCTTTACTTTAACATGCCTCAACTTTATTAACCTAAATGTTTTAACATTTATAAATAATGTAGAACAGAAATTTGTACTTTCCGCTTTCATGAAATTCCTAGGATGTTTTACAAAAAATTAGTAATTTGTAATTATTTTAGTAGAAAACACTGATATTTTGTGGAGACAGAAGTTCAAATTAGGTTTTTTTTGGCAAAATAGAGGTGGATCTCAGTTTATTTTTTAACATACCTCAACTTTATTATCCTAAATGTTTTAACATTTTATAAATATTGCAGAACAAAAATTTTAGGCAAATTTGTACTTTTCGCTTTCAAGGAATCGTATTCCTATGTTGTTAAAAAAGAAATAAATAATGTAAATTCTTTTAACAGCAAAATATGTAATAATTTAAAAATAGTTAAAAAGTATGTATCGCTAAATCTGTGTTGTTTATATGTAAATGATGTCACATATTAAACCCTCAAAGCGCTTTCCTTCTGAAGAATAAAAAATTAAAAACTCTAGTTTCAAAAACTAAGATTAAAAATTAGTCCATTATATTATTAAAACATATAACATTGGGTTTCTGAATTGACTGACATTTCAATTTCTTTTCTATGTCATGCCACGCTACTAAAATTAGATCAGTTAATTAGGGCAATTTGAGGACTGATAGAAATGATCTCGGCAGAATAGCCTGCACGAAGCAGTTTTTTAAATGTTTCGGTTATAAAATTATACTAAGATTATCCTTGAGGATGTACGAATCGGCCGAAACGTTGGATTTATAAATAGAATAAAAATGTTTTGAGACTAAAATGGATAAACTTTTATTTATTTAAACAATTGTGTAGATATTAAGATTATTTTACTAACATTGTTTCATGCAACCAAATATTTTCCTATTCATAAAAATATTCCTAAAATAGCTTTTGTAAAATTTTCATGGAAATGCACCTTGAAAGATTTTAGTTGAAAAACATAAAATTCATATTGTAAACTATGTCGTATTAAGTATAAAACAATGTTATATTAAGCATATAATATTTTTTTTTTTAATTTGAATGGTTTCTGCCTGTTGCGTAGTTAGGTCGTTCAACCTAATAAATATCAAAACATTCGCGATAATACCATTTTGATAGAGCTATGACACACACAGTAGAATCTGCGGTGGGATAGGAGGGAGGTAGTAATGTATAATTAAAAGTAGAGGGGGTTAATTATCCTTACGCAACAAAATTCCAGGTTTTAGACATATTTTTCTTTGTTAGCTACGGCAAACTATTTTTTATTTTGTCGATTCTAAGGTGATATTCCTTCCTTATATATTTGTTTATAAAATTACATTTATTAGTGAATGACGATAAAAAAGAATTGTTCTAAATCAGTGTTGCCAAAGGAGGTATTTTTACCCGTTTTTCGGGTATTTTACACCTTAGTGGGTAATGGACGGAAATTGGGGATTTCAGGTAAAATCGCTTCAGGTTATATGTAAGTGTGCTAGTGCAGTGTCCCAATAGTCCTCTATTTTTTTTTTTTTGGTTTTATGTATATATATATGTGTGTGATTTTTATGAACATTTTTTTATGAAATGCTACTTTTTAAAAAATTATATCTCGGAAACTATTGAACTTAAATAGCTCTATTAGGGCTCATATTTTTGCAAATTTACTCAACTCTAAATGTTGTTTAATTAAAGATAAAGAGCTTCGAATGAATAATTAATTTATTTTAACGTTTTGAAACAGCCGCCATTTTCTATTCCCCCTACCTATACTTTGCATCAATCTCGACTAGTAATTATGCATAGTTTTCATTAAAGTAATAAAAAATTGGGGTGAAATAACTGCCTTTTT
>NW_027109484.1:195003-200531 GCF_000696795.3 Halyomorpha halys
TATATATTTTTTTTTCTCTAAATGATGGTTGTTGTATTTTTGTTTTTATAGCCCTGATGAAGACCTGAAAATCAGGTCGAAACGTCGGCATTAATAAATATTTTTTGTTTAAGTTGTTTCTTTGCTGACCGCACCCCCCGACCATCTTCTCCAATCAGTAATCTACGGTCAATTATATACACCTTATTATTATTTTTCCTTAGATTTGAAATTTCAAAACAATGTCACTTTTTGGGGCCCAGGATAGATTTATTTTTTATGTCTAAGTTGAATATGATTTGTGGGTCTTAAGTGGATTTGTTTTTGTGGCCGTATCTCGTATTTATTTCTATATACGGGGTATATTCATTTTTAGGGCCAGGGACGGATTATTTGAACTTTAGAACATAGAATAAATCCAAGGTAGAGATATTTTTTAGGCCTGTGGTGGATATAATTTTGGAGCGTGCCACGGTGATGCATGCACAAATTTGTCATTGTTTGGCAAACGTGTAAAGGTTAGCTCCTAACAATAAGGTAAAATAATGCAACGGGCTCCCTCCCATTTAATGTTATTATTCTTGTCAATAATTTTAATATATGGGTCGAGGTTTGTCATGAAAAAAATTATATTACTACTCATAAACAGCATAAATATTTATATATAAGGCTACACAGTCAAAATATGATAGCAGCACGCGATAACATTAATTTAAGTTATTTTAGTCAACTCTTATCGAACATCACGAGAACTCATGAAAAAAATGAAAGCAAAGTCTAATAACACTTTAATTTTGTACTTATTTTAGAGGCAAATAAAATATCACAATGATTTTTTTTTAATAATTCATTTATTGTTATTTACAACTGTACAAAAATATACACATCAAGTAAATTTGCTGTAAGTGATATAATGACATGATACAAACATGTGGAGAATCTATCCATTGATATAATTCCAATAACATTTCTAGAGGAGAAGATCTCGAGGCCATCATCTTTTTAGACGCCTAGGAGGATTATCAGGTAATGGAGGAGAAGCCAGATTAGAAACGAGTTGGTTTGGGTGGTTGGTAAGTTTATCATGGAAGGATTGGTATCTGGTTCTGGCAAAATCGGCAACATATGGGACATTGAGCTCCTGATCGATGACTTGATTTGTGACAAAGTAGGGAGCATTAAGGATTGGATTCGGGAGGAATTCGATGGTCCCCAAATCTCAACTCCGTACGTCCAGATAGGCCTTATAATAGTCATGTAGATCAGTCTTTTGCAATGGATTGGAAGTTTAGACCGTTTGTCTAGTAAATGTTGTAATAGTCGGAATCGACTAGCAGTTTCCTGTCTTTTCAGTCCTGTATGAGGATTCCATGTCAGTCGTTTGTCCAGATGTAGTCCTCAGTAACGGATCAGTTCAACAGGAATGAGTGGGATACGACAATGACAAACTTAAAATTAGAAAATCATTTAATACTGAAATAAGTTCAAACAATATGATAGTAACCCTTCAGTGCTTATAGACACCTACAGGTAACAGAACCTTGAGTGTATGAAAATAAGTGGACGTCTTTATCTACTCCAGCGTAACTATATAGCTTTATTTGAACTATTTTTTAATAATATAATAAAAAAGAATTGTTCTGTTGCCAAAATCTTAGTCATAATCATTTTTTTTAAAGCGATTTAAGGTTTCATGATTTACTCTTTGTTTTATACCGAATTCATGGGTAACTTTCATCTTCTCTTTTGTTTACACTGAATTCACAAATTACTTCAATCGAATATGCATCGTCACTAAATTCACGTCTTGTTAGAAAAAGCATTGTAAATTATAGCCTTGATCCACATTTAAATATTGTGAGTACTACATGCTTATTGACACCTATAGGTAATACCCATGCCTATTCCATTAAAAAAAATATCTTTTGTGTAAAAATAGTATTAATATAATAAAAATATAGTAATAACCTATTAATAACTGTTAAGGATCGCGTTTGTACTGCGGTAAGGCACAATGCTGTTAACTCCAAGGATCTGGGTTTGAATACGGCTGTCGCAGATAATTTCTGTCACATTTAGCCTGGGAGTTATGGAGCCTCCTGAGGTACACCCAGCCTCATAAAGTGGGTACCCATAATTCGGGAAAATTCTGGCGATCGAGCGTGATTCTGACCAAATCTCCTCCTTGTATAACCGTTGTTCTAAGAACAGTACTTCCTTATAAAGTACTGAACTCATGACCCTTCATGGGTCGTAGGTGTTCACGTTATTATTATCATTAATACCTTATATGTATTAAAGGGTTGATTATATAAAGCCACTACAATGGTAATTCAAAATATACTCATTTATTACTTTCCTTTTTGGTCGGGTTTTGTGAAACAAATAATAGTGAAATGCAACACCACGTTTACAACTTAACACACTGTCATATCACTTCAGAATCCCAGAAGCCATTAAAATGTCTCTATTTCTGTCTTTAGTTAGAGGTTTTCTTCGTTCACAATTGTAATTTATTTTTCTAGTATATATTTTGAAATATACTCACAGTCTGTTATAGCACAACAAAAAATCAATTGAAATATTTATCTTTCAAATCTGAATTAATTAAAAACCTTTTTCTCGAAAGATGGATGAAAATAAAGTTAAGATGTGTTTGAATGTGAAAATGTCACTCTGAGACTGCCATTGAAATGAGAACAAAAGTGCTAATGACAAGTTTACCATTAGTAAAACCTTGGAATATAATTAATGCATCATGGCTATCAGAAAGAAATGCTTCCCGAGAACGTACAACGATAATGTAAAACGAATTTAAACTTTTTTTTCTTCCTATAACACAAAAGTTCACCAAAATATAACAACGTATTAACATTATAGTTACGAGGTTATCTCTTTCGGTCCAGAAATAATCAATAACCGATCGATTTGATTGGTTCGTTCAAGAACGATGTTGTTCAGTGTGGAAAAAGGTTTCCGGGATGTGTTGCGGATTTTCGAGTATTTTTCGTCTAATCTGGTAATTTCTGACTTTTGACTTTTCGTTTTATATAGGTATGCTAATGCAGTGTTACACTATAATAATAGTTTCTTTATTTGTTTATGGGGCAACCCCCGTACAAATAGAGTTAGCCAGTGAAATACATAAAATAAATAATCATTTGTAGTAATTTTACAAAAATGATGAGTTACAGATCTTTTATATAAACTAATAACAAACAATATACCAAAGCTGGGCTATCTACATTCTAGAATAAAACAATTAATCATTTCATATTTCATAATATTAAAAAAAAACAAGAAAAAAAAACTATGCCTTCTATTAGTTCGATAGGTGTAAGCTAAGCAAAAGATTTTATGTTACATATACAAAAATAGTTTAAGATCTAATCCTGAGGGTACAGACAGAAATTCATACTACTGATTTCGGTTAATATTGCTTAGTTTCGGCATGTATTGGATTCGGTTCTTATGATACGCGGGGCAATAAGTCAAAAAATGGAAACATTCCTCCAGTGCGGTTCCATCACAAGCTGGACAAAGCGTTTGTGGGTCCAAATTATATTTCAAAATCAGAAAATTACTGTCGGTAATTACAAATTACTACCCACTCAATCTTTTATAAAATATAGTAAGTAGAAAAACCTAACTTTCATAAAAGATCTTTTATTTAAGTTTTCTTTAACCGAAGAAATCTTCTTTGACCTATTGCATTGTCATATTTCTCGTCAAACTTATTTCATGAACATTATTCTTTGTCAAAGAACTTAGATGTTGTAATACTGGCCTTAAGAAAGTCGTACGAGTCGCCACGCCAGATATTTTAATATTAATTATTCACCGATATAATACATTAATTAATTTAAACGAAAAGGCATTGTATGATAATTCGCAGCGTTTTTATATTGAGCTCACGTCACACGTTTAAAGATCTTTTGGATCAAAGAAAATATTTTTTAAAAAAAGTCGTTTTATGGTTGTTTGTTGTCTATGCAGACATAACACAGACAAACCCTTTAGTGTTTTTTCCTCGTTTTATCAACTTTAAATTAAAATCTGTACAGACACAACCTATGAAGTACTTTGTAAGTACTGTTACAAGACCAACGGTTGTGCAAGGAAGTTATCTAATTTAATACTTTTTCTTAAATATTTTTCTTAATACAATATTATCTTAGTAATCCAAACTTCGGCAATCTGAATAATCCAGTCATCCGAATTGCCCTTAAAAAAAATAAAAGATACTTTTTTTTTTTTTTAGAAAACTCAGCACGCAATAACATTTTTGTTTTCAAATAAAAGTTTACATGTGTAAAGGACATTTTTAACTACCCGATCTATAAGCAAGTATCTGTAATCTCCGAGAAAATCGAAAATGGAAATTTATACAGTTTCTATATTGGGTAATCGAATTCCTATGAAAGTGTTCATAATATATTTTGTTGGAATTAGAAATACATAATATCTTTTGTATGAATCATTTGATTCTGTAAAATTAATCTTACTAATAGTGGAAATATTTCAAATTTTTTTTTTTAATAATTCATTTATTGTTATTTACAACTGTACAAAAATATACACATCAAGTAAATTTGCTGTAAGTGATATAATGACATGATACAAACATGTGGATAATCCACCCACAGATAGAACTCCAATAACATTTCTAGAGGAGATGATCTCGAGGCCATCTTCTTTTCAGAAGCCTAGGAGGATTATTAGGTAATGAAGGAGAAGCCAGGTTAGAAACAAGTGGATTTGAGTGGTTGAGAAGTTTATCATGGAAGGAATGGTATCTGGTTCTTGCCAAATTGGCAACATATGGAACTTTGAGGTCCTGATGGATGAGTTGATTTGTGACAAAGTAAGGAGCATTAAGGATTTTACGAAGGATTGGATTCAAGAGGAATTTGATGGTTTAGTGGAGCCCCAAAGCTCAACTCCGTATGTCCAGGTAGGCCTTATAATAGTCATGTAGAGATCAGTCTTTTATAGTGATTATTTCAAATTTAGTTGGTGAACTCGCGTTTTAAATAAATCCATACAAAAAGCACTTTTTAAATTTGTATTTATATTTTTTTTCACTTATAAATTACCAATCTTATAATTTTAACAAATTACTCTTAGCATTACTGAGGATGTAAAAAAACTAAAGTGTAACCGCCCACAATATGCTTAGTGACCAGCCATGTTATAAAACTCCTTTTAAGAAGATTTGTTTTTTAAAACTTTAACAATAAAAGCAAATAAATAAATATAGTTATGTACATTCATATTGTTAAATGTTTTTATACAATTTGTTGAATTGTTATACAATTCTTTTATCCGAACTTTTCAGAAATCCAAACACATTCTCCTCATATATTCCATAGATTCATACGACCGCTATGGTACTGCCAATGCGTCAATAGATACGACAGTTTCACAACTTTGTTGAGCCCGATAATTGTTATCAATACGTGACAAATGGAGATTATGTTTTGGTTCCGATCATTTTGGTCCAAGTCCATTGAGATAATTTGCATAGCAAAGGGCAGTTTCAACATTTC
>NW_027109484.1:201006-201338 GCF_000696795.3 Halyomorpha halys
AATACGTGACAAATGGAGATTATGTTTTGGTTCCGATCATTTTGGTCCAAGTCCATTGAGATAATTTGCATAGCAAAGGGCAGTTTCAACATTTCGTGATCAATCACCAAATAAGGCGACACAGATATTACGCATTCCATAAAAAGAGAATACACCAGTACCTGAATACAAATATACTAGTTGCAAACTACCATTTCTGAAGTATAATTGATATATATATTTTTTATTTTTACTTATCGATATAAGGAACATATAGTAAAGAAAGTATTATGATCGTTATAAATTTCGAATTCTTTCGTTTTTGTTTTATTCATTACCAGATCGTCCTAGTG
>NW_027109484.1:201466-211951 GCF_000696795.3 Halyomorpha halys
AATTACTAAAAAATATATAAATAGATAAACTAATTAATTAAAAAAATTATTAAAATCCAACCCATGAAGGGTCACCGGTTCAGTACTTTGCTTGGAAGTACTGTTACTAGACCAACGGTTGTGCAAGGAGGTGATTTGGTCAGAATCACGCATGACCGCCAGATTTTTACCCAATTTATAATGCTGGGTAGATCCCAGGAAGACTCCAGAACCAACAGTGTTGACTCACGGCTACAGTATAACAGAAACAACAAATAAATAGATACAAATAATGATTCTTAAGAAGAGAAGGAAAAAAAAAGTTAATCACAAATATTCATAATTGAAAATAATAAATAGAAAATGACCACTACACCTCTTTTACTTTAGTCTTCAACGATAGAAGTAAAGAATAGATGAATCGTAGGCATCGATGAATCAAGAAAGTGCGATAGTTATAAGATAGATTGAACAGCTCATTACTGACGTGCGCAGTAAGTGGTGTAATTAAAGAAAGATACTTCGAAGAAGCAATTCTTGATTTCTCTAATCACTGATCAAGAAAAGTGCCTCTTATAAAATTTTAACATTATTTTGCTTTTGTCACTCATTAAATATTAAACAAATTAATAACATTAGATCGTATTTTGTTTACTTCTTTGGATAACATAAAATTTGTTCATTGTGAAAACAAATTAAGCGTGATGTTAAAGTTATATACATGCCGTTTTCCAATTTCAAGTGCTCCTTAAATACTGCTCGATAAAACTATCTTAAAGTCTCCTCTTCCCGTTTTAAGCTAACATTTCAAAAGTGATATAGGACTCCCAGGGGGTCTTAGTGGGACAAGTCCGGCCGGAAAGGATTCCATTCCTGCATCGACCAACCTACTCGCTATAATTGTCTGTTTGAAAAGTCAAAACTGTAGTTAGTGAAAACTGTAGTTAACTTGTAATTATCTGTTGTATTTTTGTGTACTAAGTTAAAATATTCAATGAAAAATCTAAAATTTCCCGACAATTTTTACCTCTTTTCTTCACTTACTGAAAATTTAAGCATGGTGTGTAAAATTTAAATAACAAACGTAACTTGTTATGGGGAAGCGGGATGGCTCAGTGGTAAGGCGCTATGCTATTGTCGAGGTGGTTGTGTAAGATCTAACTCCCATTGATAATGTTAGGTACAGTTGATCTGAAGGCCTCCGGCAATGCCAGATCATTCATAGGTTAGGTAGGTAAGGAGGAGACAGGATAGGACTTACCGGTGCTAGCCGTAAGTTCTCTAAGGATGGTAACTTCTCTTTACAAGGTACTATTCCTGTAGGCACGAAGGAGGAATGCAAGTTCAGACTGGGTATCAGTCACTGAGCCTTGCAGGAAAGTAACTGCAATCTACCGGGTACAATTCTTGTAAATACGAATGGGTTTGTAAGCACGGACAGCCACCGGGTCTTACCAGACGATAGAAGGTATAGGAAAGAGGAGATCCATAAAAGGCAAAGAAATAAAAGTCAATATACATTTCTAAAAATATTGTACTAGAAAGTACTGATCTATTATGCACATTCTTGTCACCTAGCTCCTAAAGAGATGATTCACGTGAGGTGGAAATTCTTGGTGAGGCCTACTAATTTTGGCCTAGTTAAGTCTTTGGGATATTAAACGCCATCAAGAGTTAGTATTGCTTGTAAGACGTTAGCTTTCCATGGATTGGCAGATTCTATTGGTATCTTTGTACATTCGAATGACACATTTATGAATATTATATCTTATATAGTCATTACATGTTAGAATTAAGGGATACCAATAGTAGTTTCCGTGTTAACTGGTAGATTGTGTCAAATCGGGCCATAATGGTGTTGGGGGCTGCAATACTTACAGTATATACGAGCAGGTAGCGATGTCGCTACACTATCATCTCCAAGGACCTGGGTTATAATCCGGCTGTCAATGATAATTATTTATTCTGTTACTGTAATCGTGATTCAACTATGTGGGTTCTGGAGCCCTCTTAGGATATCCTTAATTGGAGAAAAATCTAGAGGTCGACGGTTATTCCGACCAAATCACCTACTTGCACAACCGTTGGTCTAGAATAGTACTCCCATACAAAGCAATGAGCATCCTGTCTGGTTTTTACGATGGTTTTAATGTGGCAGTAGCTTCACTACAACTATGTATACTGTCAACTACCACATTGTGCGACAATAATACCACTGTCAAGGTCAGACAATGCACACTGTCATGATGGTAAATAGTTTTCACCACTGCGGTGGATGTGACTTAAAGTGTCACCGTGTAAACGGGTTTTAACGTGACGGTAGCTTCACTACCACTATATACTAAAAAAAAATCAAGCTAAATATAGTGTGACAATACTATCACGACAGTAGATACTGTCATACATTTTCACGTTCACACCTTTTTTAAGGTCACTAGTTATTAATTATCAAGTGAAAAATTAAAAATAAATTTTTAAGTTTACGCATTCAGGCACCGAGGGCCACTAGTGGGTCTACAGAGGCCTCTACACTGACATGTGGATGGTCCACTCTTTGTTTACCGAACATTTGTTCAGGGCTTCGATTCGTGGCGAGAGGCCAACGTCCACCTTTAGAGGTAAATTCGAGCCTGGTACTAGTATATATAAAATTTGTGTTAACCTTGAGAAAGTAGTTGGAACAAGGAAATAGGTTTTATTTACTTTTCCGTTTATTAATAACCACGCTCATAAATCAATGGCGTTCTTAACACGGCTCATTAGAACTTATATGTCTAGCCGATCGATCATTTTGGAAAATGTTTAGTGAAGACGATATCTCTTTCCTGAGTAAATACTATTATCTTATTTTAAATTATGAAAGGAGAAGAGATGTATTTTATTTATATAAGAAAAGTAGGGATAGTCAGTCTAAATGATTTTTTATGTCTAAATGATATCCACATATGTAATCGTTCAAGAATTCAACATCATGAAAAAAGTTCACTAATCACGGAGAATGTTGAAAAATAAAACAAAAGTTGTATTACGAAGCGAAATTTCTTACCAAATTTGTTATGTTTCTTCTGTAACAGAATTAATTTTTATATGATTCCAAAATTAGAAACATAATTGATTTCTTATACAAAAAATGGTGAAATCGGTTAACAGATAATATTATCTATAAAATTAGATATAAATGTCTTTAAATTATTAATTTTTATTATTTAAAAAATGTTAGTTTATTTACATTAAGTATAAAATTATGGAACATTATAATTAAACTAAAAGCATATTGTTTCATCTCCCCCCCCTTCGATTTCAGAGCAATATTCAAATAATACTAAAGTGAATATTATTAAATTAAATATAAGTGAAAAAATTCGAGATGATAATATACTTTTGATATTATTTGATGAAAAGAATATTTGATTTTATTGTATTTTTTAATTTTAATTGATAAGTGTATGATAAGTGTAACTTTGGGGTTATGGTAACACTGACTTGAGCCGTTAATATTTGAAGTTTTCCCTCGACGATTGGATGTAAACATAGCTGTTTTAAAACCACTACTATGTTGGAATTTGAACTTTTATATTATTAGGGAATGACCACTAAAATCTCTTTCATACCTTTGTAGTTTTTTAAAGTTTAGTTGGAATAGTTAATATTTAATTCGATTTTAATCGTCACCGGTATTATATTTTACAATGAGTGAATTAGGAAGGAGATCTGCCAGACTTGCTGGTTGTAATCAACCAATGAAGCCTTTAGGAGTTTGTAATTCACTTACATCTTATGATAGGAAAAGTATGTTTTCATAATTCATCACACATAACTTTCCAATGTTATCTGTTATTTAACTATAAAATTTTCAATAGGTATAGGAAATTGTCTCCAAAAATCACCTAACACTGCTAGGAAAACTCTATTTGAAGGTAATTTCAAAGAAAATGAAGATTATGCCCTCTGTAAGGAAATTTCTTCAAAGCGAGAAAACACAGGAAAGTCTCCAGTTGTAGTTCCCAGTTTGAAAACTTCCAATGGTTCTGTAAGTTGTTATCCTCATTACTTTCCTTTCTGTGTCTCACTTTTGTTGTATAGAATTTAGTTTTAAAAGTGCTTAGCAGTCTATTTAGCTCCCTTTAGTTAGAGGTTAGGTCATTAACTGTTTGTATCTGGTTATGAAGTTTTGTTTGTATATTACGGCAATCCACTTTTAGTAAACTTATAATTGTAATCATTAGAAGAAGGTTCTATGTAACAAACACATAAATCTGAGAATAAATGGATTAATTATTTTGTATTCTTATTTTAGACCAAAAATTCAATTAACTTCTGAAAACTGCAACAATTTAAGGTTTTGAAAAATTTAACAAGGTGTTATGAACAAAGAAATTTAGAATATTCAAGAATTCTTAATTTTACCAAATCTCACATAGCACCTTCATTCTACCTTGTCGATTATCTCTAGATACATATTTAGTAAAGTAATGATTTCTATCTCCCGGAATCGTTTTAAGAAATGGTTTTTGCTTTGTTTGTAGAATACCTACTCTTCATTCTTAAAATTATCATTCTAAATTTGGCTTTTATCATTAATTATCAAAGGATCTATCTGTGAACTCATTCTCTATTTTTATGGTAATTAGTTATAAATACATTATTATTTTTCACATTAAAATGTATCTTATTCTAAAGGTTTAAACCATAAAAACTCACAACCATGTTCTATTTTAACTTAATGCTTAAATAAGTAATGTTGTTTGATTGAAAATTAAAGGTTTTTCATGTTTTATATCAAATTTGCTTAGTTGGAGACTGTTACATATGCAGTTGAATACTACAGTTATGTTTTTCTGTAAACTACAGTAATTTAGTTTATAATAAAGCAAGAAAATACCACATTGTTATTATCAGTAGTAGAGGTTTCTCATATTTCCAAAGCCCACTTAACCAGGTTACACTGTATATATAAAAATTTGTGGCTTAGACAATAATATTAGGGCAAATTAGATGGTGAAAAAGGGGACACAATATATAGCAGAAACATCCAAGATCAAAATAAATTAATAAGCCATGTTGCGTTTTGATTTTTGGTCTGAAGAGAGGATATGAGGATAAAAAAAAAAAAAATTATATTAGCTCATTAAAAAAATGATACATTGGATTCTTAACAATTCTGTCAAGATGTAATTAAAAATTTAGTCCTTAAATGATGGGTTCTATTCATGTTTTTTCTTAAGCAAATTGAATTTATCTTTCCTTACAATTTTAATTCTTTCTTTCTTTTTTTTTTCCTCTTTAAGCAAGAAAAGAAAAAAGTTAAACCTCGCCGTAGTATGCTGGGTCTGAGATCAAAAACTCAATTATCAAGTTATGGTAAAGATGCCACATTCACTATTTCTAAACCTTTACTTGCCTCTTCACCGAATAATTCTGAAAGGTCAGTATATCCCAATATTTGTTTTGTTAAATTTGCATAAACTTTCTTAACTTTTATTGGCCATGTAGAATAATAATCCTAATGGTATGCTCTTATCATTTATTACTATTCATAGATGATTCTCAAGGAAACATCAATTTTCAGTGATGAGTGAACCAAAAAAAACTATACAAAAGTAGTTGAGGTTTCAAGTGAATATAGGATAATGTTCTAACAAATTTACTTTTTTCTGCAAGTGAACAAAATTTCAATTTTTTTGTTTTAGACTTGTATATAAGTAGCACCTGAAAGAGTGCTGAATCCGATTATCAATTAGTATTTTATTTGAAATATTTCGGCCTTTTTTTCTTGTTATTATTTATTTATTTTTTTCTCTTGATTTTATAGCTTTTATTTAAACCTTTTTTTGTTTACATAGCTCTTCATTGTTTTTTAAACTAATTAAAAAGCCTGTTCTACTCTTAATAATATAAGTCTAAAAAAAAAAATTTCTTTTTTGACAAAAGAACAATACCCTAGGTTTGTGATCATAAATTTTTTTTATATTGCAATACTGAAATTAAATACCATGATTTTTTGAAAAATGTGTATGTGATTGAAGAAAATGGAGTGGTCTCGGTAAAAGAAGTCCAAAAAATGTATGTTTGTACTTTGACACCAAATATTAAGAGCATAAAGCTTATTCGAAAAATAAAATCTTCTTAATCAATGGAATTGTAAGTAACATAATGAGTAGCTATGTTATGTAAATATGTGACCAGACCATGATAACACCACTTCTAGTACATAAAAATAAATTATTTAATAGATAATAGTAGATAATTAATAAAATTGTATACTGCATCCATAAAATAGAACTATGGCATGAAAAAATCAGACTTTGAAAGTTGATAACACGTGTCTACGAAATGAAACTTTTTGATAATTTTGTCTGATTTTGTTTTTTTGTGCTGAATCCAAAAATGAACTCCAATGCAATACCGGATTTTAATCCAAAAAAAATCAAGGAAATCTTTTATACTAACTAGGGAACTATTATTTAAATATATTTGTATTTTTTTATTTTCTCCTTCAGTTCAAACAAATGCATTCTTCAGTTTTATCAAAAGAATAACTGAAAACTTATCTTGCCAGAGGTATCAAAACATTGTAATTTAGTCAAACTATGCACAAGCAAAAGGCTTAATAAATAAAGTTAATCTAGAAAAATGTATCAACAAATTCACTTTTTCCTGCAAGTGAGCTAAATTTCAATTTTTTTGTTTTAGGCTTGTATTTAAGTATTTTAGGGTGCTGAATCCAAATGTAAGTTTGTTTTTTATTTGAAATTTTTGGTCCTATTTTCTTTTATTTTATATATTTTTATTTAAACTTAAGTTTCTCTACTATTCATTTTTATTTTTATTAATTAGAATGCCTTATCTACTCATTTAATAAAATAAGTCTTACAAAACAAAAAAAAAAGAACAGTTGTAATTTTTCTTGGACAAATTAATAATTTTTGAAGTTTATCAGTTGAATATCCTAGTTGGTATATAAAGATTTTCTTGTTATTTTGGAAAAATCTGTGTGTGATACTTAAAAATGAAGTTCATTTTTTGTCTAAATATACCTAATATGAATTAGGCAAAATTATATAATCCAAATTTTTGGTTGTATTCCTGTGTAATTTGAGCTTATATTTTTTACTTTTAAATGTTACATATGCTTATTTTTACAATTAAAATTATTTAAATTAATAAATATTTATTCTTAAACCTGGCTGTACTAGCTCTAGTTCTTTTAAGTAATTAAATTATCAAATTGACAATATGATGTGGACTAACGTATTTAGCAAAAATAATGCTTACAGATTGGGTAGCTACAACAGAGACTTGAGAAAATCAGTATCTACTCCCGTCTTAACTCCCTTTGACTCAGATGATGTTGATACATCTGCATTTTTTAACAAAGGAATCAGGTTCATATTTAAAACAATTAATATCTCTTATGTTTATATGTAGTTAACTGTAGATATGGTTTAAGGAAAAGTTGTTAGAAATACAATTATTGAAGAAAACATACTAATTAGTAAAAACTTATGTTTTATTATACATAAAAATGATTTTACCGTAACTGAATATGGAGGAGATAGTAGAAGGTACGATCAAAAAGGAACAACAAATAGTTATCAACTATTTATTTGCTTATGCTTTGCCCCTGAAATTATGTTGACAATGTAATAAAAAGAAAAAAATAAGATGTACAACAATAAGTACATATAAAAACAAAATAACTCTGTATTAGATTTAAAATGAAAAGGAGAATACTGTGTTATTCCTTTTTTATCTTTTTTTTTTTTTTAATTTTTATATAATTTTTCACATATATTCAACACCTTAGTTAAATTTCTTGTCATTTGATTATCTTACATTATCAACATATTTATAGTTGTATTCATATCTTTTTTAGCCATAATGAAGCCTTGCAAAGTGGGGCGAAACATCAGTAAATAAATAGTTAATAACCACTTTTTGACCGCATCTCTGACCATCTTCTTTTTTTTTATTTTGTTGCCAATATTTGGTCTAAATTGTAACCCTTTATCAGTCAGTAATGAATTTACTTAAAATTGGATTTTATTAAAAATATTAAATTAAGAGTGATATGTTTAAATAAAAAAGATTTATTTTAAAATATAAGTGGAACTAATTAAATTTTTTATTGATAGTGATAGTACATGGAGCGTTTTTAAGAGCGTAAAGAAAAAAAGCATTTTTGAACCACCTTCAACCAGAGGATCCCTTCTGCCTGGAAAAGTTAGGTGTGTACTTTATCCATATTATAATTGTTTTATTTTTAAAAAAAAATCAAGTAAGCTTTGTACACTAATTGTTTAACTATTCTGCATTGTAATTATTTGTGTGAAGATGGTCCAAGTGATGGTTAAAAAAAAGGTTCACAAAATAGCATAAAAAGTTTTAAATAGCTATTAGTCACCAACATTCACCCCATTATTAGCTATTAGGCTATATTAGGCACCACATAAAGAGGATAGAAGTGGCTTAGTGTTCAGACTGCGTCCTGTGTGGAGATGGTGAGATGATTGCCGATCACATATTTACATGTACGGCAACGGCAGACTTAATTTCAAACAGGAGTGACGTGAATAAAGCTAAAGTATAGTGGGCTGTATGAAATAAAATGGCATAGGAAAAAATAAAATAATATTCGCCCCACTTAGCAGGACTAAATGAAAACAAGATAAATGCACAGTAAAGTATGATAATAATATATAGTGTAATTTCGGTACTCCGAACACTCCAGTAACCCGAACTAGCGTTTAAAAAAAAAAGAACTGACTATAACATTTTATTTTCAAATAGAAGTGCACATGTGTAAAGGACATTTTGAACTTTCCGATCTATAGGCAAGTGTTTGTAATCTCCATGAAAATCGAAAATGGAAATTTTTACAGTTTTGATATCACACAATCTAAATCCTATGAAAGTTTTCAAAGTATGTTTTGTCGAAATTAGAAATACATAATATCTATTTTATAAACCATTTGATTCTGTGAAACTAATTTAATTAATAGAAGATATATGTAAAATACAAATTTTACCAATTTAATTTTTTTTTTTATCACATTTTAAATAAATCCATACAAAGAGTGTTTTTAAATTTTTATTTATACTTTTTGTCACTTATAAATAAACAATATTATAATTTTAACAAATTAAATCATCACTTAGCATTCGTTACTGGGGATGTAACAGAAAACAAAACTGTAACCACCTAAAATACGGCTAGTGACCAGCAGCGATGTATTAGACTAAGAGTGATGAAAAAAAAAAAACCCAACTTTTTTAAAAAAGATTAATCTTTTGAAACTTCAAAATGTTAAATTTCTAAAACAATATGTAAAAAAAGATTAAATAAATAAGAATAGTTATGTACACCCATATTTTTGAATTTTTGTACACAATTTTTCTTTTTTTTCTTATTACTTTCTTTATTCTGTACACCCCCCTGGTCAGATTACCAAGATTACACTGTATAAACAAAATTATATAAAAAATTGACTAAGTAAATTACAAATATATATATATAATCTTGTGTTAGAGATAGACTTCAAGACTATAAACTTTTTTTGCTATAAAACAAAAGAAGTTTATAGTCTTGAAGTCTATTTCTAACACAAGATTATAAATCAATTTTTATAGTCTTTAGTTCACTGAAACACTCTTACAATCATAAATGAAATAAAAACCGTATCAGAGGTTATTGTTTTATAAAACCATGTGTTAACGTCACTTAATTGCTATTTAGAAGTGGGGATGGGTTTGAGCCTGAAGGTAAGAAGTATCTTTACATATATATAAATAGTTGACCGTAATAATTTAAAATATGAATATGGTCAGGGTTGCGATCAAAAAGGTGCAAAATAGTTCATGTTCAGTGTTCATCTCCAACGTGTTCTCTACCTTCCAAAAATGATTTGTGCCAGTGAAAAACTTGAGCTCAGAATAAAGAATGTTTATTATAAGCCTGTTTTAACTTTTCAAACTTTACACAAGCCGATTCTCCAAGCTTAACACAGAATTTTATGGCACTATGTTACTCCAAACTCCGTTTTTCCATTTTGCATGGCACAACCACTAA
This sequence comes from Halyomorpha halys, assembly GCF_000696795.3. Taxonomy (NCBI): domain Eukaryota; kingdom Metazoa; phylum Arthropoda; class Insecta; order Hemiptera; family Pentatomidae; genus Halyomorpha; species Halyomorpha halys. Next base: position 211,515 of record NW_027109484.1, read on the forward strand.
TAGCAGTCACAAAAATCACGTAGTTAACGGAAGAAGTTGAAACTCGCACTGAGCTACGGCAGGGTGCTTGCTGATGCACATGCTCTATCCAAGGACAATGCATGATTACCAGATTGCTTGCAGTGTTGTCAGTCTCATTACTTTTCTGCCACACCTCATATTATTATTATAAATAGGTGTCTAATAAATAGTTTTTCAGATGTTATGTGAACCTTTTATGACAGCCATTTGAATCATTTTCCTACCATTAACTACTTTCATGAAAAGTATTTTCTTAAAGAAATTCAGTCCTTACTCTTCTTAACATTACTTATATATTAATTTTACCACTGCTCTATTGGCTGTTAGGTGGTACTAATAATTTTTTACTTTCATTTGTGAACAAAACACTGGTAAAAATAAAAAGTTTCCTGGTTGCACTAATTTCCTAGATGATG
>NW_027109484.1:212001-218886 GCF_000696795.3 Halyomorpha halys
CTCATTACTTTTCTGCCACACCTCATATTATTATTATAAATAGGTGTCTAATAAATAGTTTTTCAGATGTTATGTGAACCTTTTATGACAGCCATCTGAATCATTTTCCTACCATTAACTACTTTCATGAAAAGTATTTTCTTAAAGAAATTCAAGGAAATCTTTTATACTAACTAGGGAACTATTATTTAAATATATTTGTATTTTTTTATTTTCTCCTTCAGTTCAAACAAATGCATTCTTCAGTTTTATCAAAAGAATAACTGAAAACTTATCTTGCCAGAGGTATCAAAACATTGTAATTTAGTCAAACTATGCACAAGCAAAAGGCTTAATAAATAAAGTTAATCTAGAAAAATGTATCAACAAATTCACTTTTTCCTGCAAGTGAGCTAAATTTCAATTTTTTTGTTTTAGGCTTGTATTTAAGTATTTTAGGGTGCTGAATCCAAATGTAAGTTTGTTTTTTATTTGAAATTTTTGGTCCTATTTTCTTTTATTTTATATATTTTTATTTAAACTTAAGTTTCTCTACTATTCATTTTTATTTTTATTAATTAGAATGCCTTATCTACTCATTTAATAAAATAAGTCTTACAAAACAAAAAAAAAAGAACAGTTGTAATTTTTCTTGGACAAATTAATAATTTTTGAAGTTTATCAGTTGAATATCCTAGTTGGTATATAAAGATTTTCTTGTTATTTTGGAAAAATCTGTGTGTGATACTTAAAAATGAAGTTCATTTTTTGTCTAAATATACCTAATATGAATTAGGCAAAATTATATAATCCAAATTTTTGGTTGTATTCCTGTGTAATTTGAGCTTATATTTTTTACTTTTAAATGTTACATATGCTTATTTTTACAATTAAAATTATTTAAATTAATAAATATTTATTCTTAAACCTGGCTGTACTAGCTCTAGTTCTTTTAAGTAATTAAATTATCAAATTGACAATATGATGTGGACTAACGTATTTAGCAAAAATAATGCTTACAGATTGGGTAGCTACAACAGAGACTTGAGAAAATCAGTATCTACTCCCGTCTTAACTCCCTTTGACTCAGATGATGTTGATACATCTGCATTTTTTAACAAAGGAATCAGGTTCATATTTAAAACAATTAATATCTCTTATGTTTATATGTAGTTAACTGTAGATATGGTTTAAGGAAAAGTTGTTAGAAATACAATTATTGAAGAAAACATACTAATTAGTAAAAACTTATGTTTTATTATACATAAAAATGATTTTACCGTAACTGAATATGGAGGAGATAGTAGAAGGTACGATCAAAAAGGAACAACAAATAGTTATCAACTATTTATTTGCTTATGCTTTGCCCCTGAAATTATGTTGACAATGTAATAAAAAGAAAAAAATAAGATGTACAACAATAAGTACATATAAAAACAAAATAACTCTGTATTAGATTTAAAATGAAAAGGAGAATACTGTGTTATTCCTTTTTTATCTTTTTTTTTTTTTTAATTTTTATATAATTTTTCACATATATTCAACACCTTAGTTAAATTTCTTGTCATTTGATTATCTTACATTATCAACATATTTATAGTTGTATTCATATCTTTTTTAGCCATAATGAAGCCTTGCAAAGTGGGGCGAAACATCAGTAAATAAATAGTTAATAACCACTTTTTGACCGCATCTCTGACCATCTTCTTTTTTTTTATTTTGTTGCCAATATTTGGTCTAAATTGTAACCCTTTATCAGTCAGTAATGAATTTACTTAAAATTGGATTTTATTAAAAATATTAAATTAAGAGTGATATGTTTAAATAAAAAAGATTTATTTTAAAATATAAGTGGAACTAATTAAATTTTTTATTGATAGTGATAGTACATGGAGCGTTTTTAAGAGCGTAAAGAAAAAAAGCATTTTTGAACCACCTTCAACCAGAGGATCCCTTCTGCCTGGAAAAGTTAGGTGTGTACTTTATCCATATTATAATTGTTTTATTTTTAAAAAAAAATCAAGTAAGCTTTGTACACTAATTGTTTAACTATTCTGCATTGTAATTATTTGTGTGAAGATGGTCCAAGTGATGGTTAAAAAAAAGGTTCACAAAATAGCATAAAAAGTTTTAAATAGCTATTAGTCACCAACATTCACCCCATTATTAGCTATTAGGCTATATTAGGCACCACATAAAGAGGATAGAAGTGGCTTAGTGTTCAGACTGCGTCCTGTGTGGAGATGGTGAGATGATTGCCGATCACATATTTACATGTACGGCAACGGCAGACTTAATTTCAAACAGGAGTGACGTGAATAAAGCTAAAGTATAGTGGGCTGTATGAAATAAAATGGCATAGGAAAAAATAAAATAATATTCGCCCCACTTAGCAGGACTAAATGAAAACAAGATAAATGCACAGTAAAGTATGATAATAATATATAGTGTAATTTCGGTACTCCGAACACTCCAGTAACCCGAACTAGCGTTTAAAAAAAAAAGAACTGACTATAACATTTTATTTTCAAATAGAAGTGCACATGTGTAAAGGACATTTTGAACTTTCCGATCTATAGGCAAGTGTTTGTAATCTCCATGAAAATCGAAAATGGAAATTTTTACAGTTTTGATATCACACAATCTAAATCCTATGAAAGTTTTCAAAGTATGTTTTGTCGAAATTAGAAATACATAATATCTATTTTATAAACCATTTGATTCTGTGAAACTAATTTAATTAATAGAAGATATATGTAAAATACAAATTTTACCAATTTAATTTTTTTTTTTATCACATTTTAAATAAATCCATACAAAGAGTGTTTTTAAATTTTTATTTATACTTTTTGTCACTTATAAATAAACAATATTATAATTTTAACAAATTAAATCATCACTTAGCATTCGTTACTGGGGATGTAACAGAAAACAAAACTGTAACCACCTAAAATACGGCTAGTGACCAGCAGCGATGTATTAGACTAAGAGTGATGAAAAAAAAAAAACCCAACTTTTTTAAAAAAGATTAATCTTTTGAAACTTCAAAATGTTAAATTTCTAAAACAATATGTAAAAAAAGATTAAATAAATAAGAATAGTTATGTACACCCATATTTTTGAATTTTTGTACACAATTTTTCTTTTTTTTCTTATTACTTTCTTTATTCTGTACACCCCCCTGGTCAGATTACCAAGATTACACTGTATAAACAAAATTATATAAAAAATTGACTAAGTAAATTACAAATATATATATATAATCTTGTGTTAGAGATAGACTTCAAGACTATAAACTTTTTTTGCTATAAAACAAAAGAAGTTTATAGTCTTGAAGTCTATTTCTAACACAAGATTATAAATCAATTTTTATAGTCTTTAGTTCACTGAAACACTCTTACAATCATAAATGAAATAAAAACCGTATCAGAGGTTATTGTTTTATAAAACCATGTGTTAACGTCACTTAATTGCTATTTAGAAGTGGGGATGGGTTTGAGCCTGAAGGTAAGAAGTATCTTTACATATATATAAATAGTTGACCGTAATAATTTAAAATATGAATATGGTCAGGGTTGCGATCAAAAAGGTGCAAAATAGTTCATGTTCAGTGTTCATCTCCAACGTGTTCTCTACCTTCCAAAAATGATTTGTGCCAGTGAAAAACTTGAGCTCAGAATAAAGAATGTTTATTATAAGCCTGTTTTAACTTTTCAAACTTTACACAAGCCGATTCTCCAAGCTTAACACAGAATTTTATGGCACTATGTTACTCCAAACTCCGTTTTTCCATTTTGCATGGCACAACCACTAATAGCAGTCACAAAAATCACGTAGTTAACGGAAGAAGTTGAAACTCGCACTGAGCTACGGCAGGGTGCTTGCTGATGCACATGCTCTATCCAAGGACAATGCATGATTACCAGATTGCTTGCAGTGTTGTCAGTCTCATTACTTTTCTGCCACACCTCATATTATTATTATAAATAGGTGTCTAATAAATAGTTTTTCAGATGTTATGTGAACCTTTTATGACAGCCATCTGAATCATTTTCCTACCATTAACTACTTTCATGAAAAGTATTTTCTTAAAGAAATTCAGTCCTTACTCTTCTTAACATTACTTATATATTAATTCTACCGCTGCTCTATTGGCTGTTAGGTGGTACTAATAATTTTTTACTTTCATTTGTGAACAAAACACTGGTAAAAATAAAAAGTTTCCTGGTTGCACTAATTTCCTAGATGATGATGTTCTTTCATTTAGCTTTAAGCATTTTTTATATTTCTTCCATTTCTAATCAGAAAACCTGTGACTTAAAACTGTTCTGACCTTTCGGTTTCTATCATAGTTATAAGAATATTTTGTATAAACATTTTATTTTATCTGTTAATAAATGTTGTTACGTTACTGATTAACCATTTACCAAATGAAATAAAAAATTTAATTGGTTCATTTATTTATATCATTTATAATTGCTTACAATTATTGATTTTTAAGGTGCCTCGCTGCTGAAAGTGATCCTGATTTGAAGAATTCCAACTCTGGAACTAAAACAAATTATTATGAATCTACCAATAATAGGTAAATAATATTAAATATACGAGAGCAAAAACTCTTATATGTTAACAGTTTAAATTATATATAATTGAAAGATTGCATCAATAATTTTTACTAACTCACTGCTTGTGGATTTTCGAGGCCTGTGTATCAAAATCTAATGTAATATTTCAAAAATTCAAAATGGCAGGTCTAATACGGTAATCAAAAATTTTATAAATCAATCCAATTCGCTTGAAGATAAATAATTAGGAGTTTTGGGATCACTAGATCTGATATGTGAATAACAATATCTAAGAACTTATTGTATATGTATATTCGAAGCACTTTCATTGAAAATTTCTAAAAATATATATTTCCAAACTTTGTCAAGCTCCCACATTCACAAGGGAGGCTGGATGGAATAGCTTGCTATCCTATCCGGTTGATGTCAGGGTATGGGGAAAAAATCAAAAAAGGGGCTTGAGGTGAGTGCTAGGAACTTTATTTGGTATGTATGTGTATATACCTGAGTCAGCAGGTCGAAACGTCGGCATAAAATAAATAAATATAGTTTTGTTTATTTATGTTGTTCTTTGCTGACCGCACCCCCCGACAAACTTCTTCAAGCATTAATCTACGGTCAACTATCTACATCTCATTAATAAATAAAATAGTTGTAATGCCAATAATTGAATAGATAAATATAAAATATGTAACAGGATGTCCTGCAGCAGCCTGGGCTTCAGTCATCGAGATCAGGTTTGATTTCCCAAGTTGTTAGTTACTGCTCCTTTAACTGTCAGTAACGGAGAGTGAAATTTTATAAATAGTTTTTTGATGAAGTTTTCTATTGATCCCATTTGTAGTTCCTGATGCAATTGGCTATTTCTTACACACCAACTACAGAATAAATAATTAACTCTAGTGTAAGATTGTATTTTTTATTTCAATTAATTTGGTGTAAATAAATTCTTTAAAATCTCCTCAATCATATTTGTAGTATAGTTTTTATTTAACTTTATACAATTCCAAAAATCATGTATACATGTATGTGTATATTATCAAATATACACTTCCAAAAACATTCTTTGCCTGAATAATTTAATTAACATGTATCTGAGCCAAGTACTTGAACGAAAGTTGAATTTAAAGATTATCTGTTACCATTTCTATGAATTTTTATCATATTCTATCTTCTTTGGAAATATTTACATTCATATCATTTTGTCTCATTATATAATAAAAATATTTCAAATCTAACATAATAAGCAAGAAAAGTGTGGCATCCGCTATTTTTGGCTCTGTTTTTAAAATACATAAGGGTGTGACTACCGATCCGATGTTTGTTTACTATGTGTTATTAGATCTTATGGATTGTGGAAAGTGGCAAACATTTAGATTAGGCTTTAGAATTATATTTAAACTAATCCATTTAATAACTGTTATTCTGATTGATGACAAATCTTTTGCTATGCTACTTTAGTAAGTAGTTTTTTTAATTTCTATTAACTGTATGTTTTGTTAGACTTCATATTGAAATATTTAAAATTATGTTACTTATATGAAATATCAGTGCCACATAGCACACAGTTTTATTTATTAATCTTGAAACAAATAATGATTTTATATAGTATTTATAAACTTCTTAAAATATACAACAAATTTTAATTTATCAATGTAATATAATATTTAATAATTATTTTAAAAAAATACTCGATGTATTTTCATTTTATGATTTTACTTTAGGGTTCCTAGAAAGTCGTTGGCAGCCTCTGTTGATCAAGAAGTAAAACTGAAATGGTTGGCACAGAAATTTCAGATGGATGGAAACAACTCCAGTATAAATAGCGATGGAAAATATACAAAAACGAATTCCGAAGATGAGTATCTCAGGTAAACCATTAATAAATGTTTTGCAATTAACTTTTTATCACTGACTTTTAAAAATGGGAAATTAATTTATTAATAAAAAGTTAAAAACTTAAGCCAAAAAGAACAAGAAGAAACTAAATGCAAGAGGAAAAGTAATTTATACTAGACTGTGAGAGGAAGAATGGCATAATACTGAACATAGTTTTGTGTAGGAAAAATATAAATAATTAATGGTTTTCTTTTTTTTAGGATCTTGATGTTCACTCAATAAACATTATGTTCATTCAATTACTATATTTTAGCCATGTTCCAAAATTTTATTATTTTCATATTCATGCCGTAGAGTAAAAAACAAGTTCAAAAAACAAAGAAATTACAGTGTAATCTCGGTAATCCAAACAATCGAGTAATTGGAACACATTAAATAAAAAAAATGGTATACTGTGGCACATTGAAAGTCCTTTGTCTGAGAGAAGTAGTGAAGGAGTTTC
>NW_027109484.1:225441-228980 GCF_000696795.3 Halyomorpha halys
CCTTGATTCAACGGACTTGTTGACTGAAGGATACGTACCACCATCTTGGTTTTGTTTTGAATCACGAATTTATTATAGACAATGAAAATTGGTTAGCTTGCTTTTTGGTCAACAAAACAAATGAACAATATTAAAATGATAAATAAAATAAAACATATTAAAAACCCTTTATAAATCAAAATATACTATTTACTCAAAAAGATCATATTACAATATATTAGATGAAGTGATATGAAAAGATTAGATCTAAATTTTGTTAGAGTAGGTTAGAAGAAGAGACATTCAGCTTTCCAACGGTAATATTAACGTAGGAATTGGATAAATTGCAGAGGAGTTATAAACTATTATATGAACAATGGAATAACAAAAAAAAATCCTAATAAATTGAGATGACAATTTTTAATTTCTTTGAAAAATGGGATTTTAGACGATGAAATTTAACCGGAACTACTGGGATTGTTAAGCTTCAACTCTCCTATTACAATATAAACAATTTTCTACTAGAGTTTTCAAGTTTCACTCTATTAGATGTGATAGTCGATTAATATTAGAATAGGCTCCTATCATACTTTACTACCATAAGTTCCTAGATAGTTAATGCAAATAATTTATAATTCAAGAATAAATGGCTATTTTGTTCTGTAATTACTGAAATACCTAACCACCGCTACCTGAACCATGGTTTAAAGGAGGCAATTCTATGTAACTCGTAAAAATAAATAAATAAGTACTTGAACAAATATAAAAAAAAACACAGCGCATCCAAAGTGAAACCCAAATCGTAAATTCCCACAAAGGATGCCAATTCACAGTCACATGTAGTATTAAGTGATTTGAGGAAATGAATTCCATCACTGAGTTAGTGAATGTAATGAACGTGCTCAAATAACAGATTTTGATCAGTCAAACATGGAGTAAAAAAATCATTAAAAATAGTCAAGATGATGGCACGCAACCTTCTAAAGTCGGTTGAAGTGCTGCTATGTTGAGCAAATAGATTAAAATTTTATCAACTTTTATTATTTTGCTATCATGGTTATATTTACAGTAAATTTAAGAAAAAAGAGAAGAGAATCTACTTCAGAAATTACAGAAAGTAACAGTTGTGCTACTATCAATGTTTACATCGACTATTGATGGTTGATAATGAAAAAAAGGAACAAAGGACTTGTTTGCTAGAATGGCGGGAGAATGGACGTGTCCTGGAAGCTAGGAAGTCCTAACCATCCCTACATTCAGTGGTAGCATGTTATATATATATGTACACACAAAATTATACTAATTTTTAAAAATAATTTTTTGTTACAGTGAAAATAGTGAAGTCGCAGATAATTCAGAAGATCAAGAAGACAAGGCCAACAGTACTTTGACTGAATGTTTAAGCCCTATTGAAAATATGAACGACACGAATGAGAATGACTTATCTTCTGCTAATAGTACAGATTCATACATTCAAAATGAAACGACCATTTTGAACTCAGGTAAGAACAATTTAGAAAAAATCGAAGAAGAGAACGGTGACAGAGAATATAAAGGTGATAGCAGTTACGATGAAAAACTAGATGATTGCGATGAGGATGAACGTATTGATATTCACAGAATCATTAATCTTTTTGAAGATTTGAAAATTGAAAAATCCGATATGGATTCTAAGTGGTCTGCTTTTATGGAACAAAGAGAAACTTTCGAAAAGAAATGGAACGATTTTAATTTTTTATTTAGAGCTTACGAAAGGAACGTAACTTCATCTCAGAAAAAATTAACAGCCTCCAGTTCTGTCCAAGGGAAGTCTAAGGTCATGAATACAAAATTAAGGCCTAGTTTTGTAAATCCTGCCAACATATGCTTAAAGCTTCCTAAAGCATCAACTAATTCAAGTTCTTCCAACAGGTATAATGAGAAGAAATCTAATTTCGGCAATTGTAAAACACCGCTCAGCAATGATAAATTATTAAAAAGGTTCAGGAAGTCGACGTGTTATACACCTAATTCTTTGTCTATAATGGTCGATGATCAGGCAAAAGATATTTTTGGCAGTTAATATCAAATTCGAGCATTCTATATTTGTTTAAATGTATAATTTTATATTGTTTTGACACAGATGAAGATCTCTTTGTTTGTACATGGGTATTTATTAAATGCATTTTGCATTCTAAACTTTTTTAAATGTTTTGTTAAACGAATTACTTAGTATTTTTCATATGTTTGATAAAATTTTTTTTGTTTAGAAACATTTATTATGTGCATTAAGCATTTTAAACATGTTGAATAAAATTTTATTTTTCATAAGCTGTTATCTGTGGCATGATTAAAATTTCACCTATCCCTTCATTTAAGGGCAAGGATTATCTATTATATGAAAGTACAAACAATATTTATTGAATATATATAACAATAAAAATAAAAATCTGTACAAAGTATAAATGAGGTTTCAAACCATGGTCTATGATTCCTTCATTATTAAAGTACCTCTGCCAAGTAAACTCAAAATATTGAAATTTTAAAAACTTATTAATTTTTTTTTTTTTTTTTGTTTTACTTCAGGAAATCGACATAACAACATTAATTATCAGAAATACTTTATTTCACAAACAGTGCTACCCAAATATATTGGGTTGTTACATGACAGCATGCTTATCATTAAATAAAATAATGACACATTTTCATTATAATTTAATGTCACAACACAGTGTTTTTGGGATCACTTTTTCAGAGATCTATCACAATTACTTAAATTATTATAAAAGTTTGATTTAAATTTCTTGCATGCCATTAACAAAAAAAAATGTAATTAATATTGAATGATATAGGTATAAGTAAAGATAGTAAAAAAATAAATAAATATCAATACAGTATTATCATCATCAAATTATACTAGCAGACATCGCAATTCTTTGCTATTCCAATATTTGAGGATGTGTATACATTAATTGAACACTATTGAAACTTTGATATTAATTAATATATAGATGAAGTTATAAAACGGTAGCTGTAGTAACAGCTAACTTCACTGTATAATCGTGGCAGAGCATAAAGTACCAACAAACAAATATTGACATCTATATTGTAGTGGTCAAAAATTTATTAAAATAAAATGAAAGTAATTTTATATTTTAACTTAAATTCTCATATCTTTAAAGATAGCTTGGGTTCAAATGATAAACTTTAATATTAAATGGATAATAGAATTTTATTTAAATTTTATAATATAATAGACTCTTTTCTCAGAGCGGGTTTATAGCCAATCATAAACAGACACTTTTACAATTTACACTTAATTAAATTAATATCTCTTTTACACATGTATTTAAACTTAAGTAAAACAAAACTAACCAATTTCATACTCTTCTTTTGATGATTCTTGGTACCTTCTTTTCTATAATGCTATGTCCTACCGTCAAAAATGGCTTCCAGTCCTTCCAAAAAGCTATGTCTCTCTCACAACAATGGCTTCCAATCTTTCCCGCTTCCAGCCGACTGACGTCCTCTCATCAGGCAATCCAAACTCAGAGTCTCCTATTCTTCTTGGTTGTCTTCCT
>NW_027109484.1:233125-239071 GCF_000696795.3 Halyomorpha halys
TATCAACTTTTATTATTTTGCTATCATGGTTATATTTACAGTAAATTTAAGAAAAAAGAGAAGAGAATCTACTTCAGAAATTACAGAAAGTAACAGTTGTGCTACTATCGATGTTTACATCGACTGTTAATGGTTGATAACGAAAAAAAGGAATAAAGGACTTGTTTGCTTGGATGGTGGGAGAATGGACGTGTCCTGGAAGCTAGGAAGTCCTAACCATCCCTACATTCAGTGGTAGCATGTTTAGAAAGAAGTCATCAAGGAAAATCATATAATTGGTTAGTTTACTCAAACTAGGATTAAATAGATTGTAAAAGTAGCCAGTAATTCATATGAGTGTTAGTGTATCCCGATTGTCTGGAAAACCCACCCTCAGAAAGAGTCAATAATGTTTAATAATTTAAAATGAAATTCTCATATCTAATTAATACTTAAATTATTCATTAAAACCTTGTCTTCATCAACGCTATATTTTAGATCTGAGAATAATGAAGACAGTTAAAATTCCTTATAATTATTTTAATAAATCTTAAATATTACAATATTTAGATTTAGATATAAATCTTGTATAAATTGTAAATAAAAATTTAGGAAGTAAGAAAAAAAAATGTAACTCTTTTGCCCACACCAGCTTAGTGTTATAGGTGGAAAGATTTAAGATGTATCAAGTCAAGAATCCTTTTTTAATGTTACATAATTATACTTAATGAGGCTTAACACTTTTATGACGGGACATTATATGTCTTTTTAAATTGCTATGCTGTACAGTTTTATAATCACAATGAGGACAATGATGAGGATTCTCACGTTTATGCCGGGCCATTACATGTAGTTTTAAATTATAAATTGTTACCGTTTTGTATTCACAATCAGGACATTGATGAGGCTTCTCACTTGTATGAATGGACATTATATGATTTTTTAAACTACGGGTTTCAACAGCTTTATACTCACAGTGAGGACATTGATGAGGCTTCTCACCTGTATGACGGGCCATCAAATGTCTTTTCAAATGATCAGTATTAACCGTTTTATAATCACAATGAGGACAACAAAATGGATGGTCAGCTCTATGCTCGGCATTAATGTGTGCTCTTAATTTACGAAGTGTTATAGATCTAAAATCACAATGAGGACACTGATGGGGCTTCTCCTCAGTATGGAGGGTCATTATATGTCTTTTTATATGGGCCGAATTGACTGATTTATAATCGCAATGAGGACACTGATGGGGCTTTTCACCTGTATGACTATACATCACATGTCTTTGCAGATTGCCAATTTGTACTGCTTTATAATCGCAATATGGACATTTATGTGGTTTCTCTCCAGTGTGACGGGCCATTAAATGCCGTTTCATATGTTCTGACTTAGCTGTCCTATAATCACAATAAGGGCAGAGATAAGGTTTCTCATCTGTATGACGTCCCATAATATGTATTTTCATATTTCCAGAATATAGTGATTTATAATCACAATGGGGACATTGAAAGAACTTCTCAACTGTTTGGTGAGTGGTTGCATTTTTTTTTAAATCTATGTTGATCTTAGCTTCTGAAGGATCCTCACTTATCACATTCTTATCAAGAGCAATCTTGCCACCTGTAAAAAAAACTTGTATAGTAACAAAATATTAAAAACATGAGTGTCCATCATAATTTAAAATAATGAGGCGTAATTGGTTGACCGTAGATCAATATGAAGAGAAGATGGTTAGGGGTGCAGCCCCAAAAAAACAACAAATAAGTGAAACTTATTTCATTCTGCATTAAGTTTTTATCTCATTTTGTTTTTCAGCCCTAATGTTTAGGTCGTAATGTCAGCACAAATAAATAAGTTTTGTTTATTTGTGTATTTTTGCCGACTATATTCTCCTCATAATTTAAAATAGTGATTATTTAGAGAAAAACCAGTTCTCTAATAACTTTTATTGGTCACTTCAAATGGTCAATTATTTAGTGATATTAATTACATGATATTTTATTAAACCACAATTTTTTGTTATCCCTTACTCTCAACCTAGTTTATTTGTTCTCCAACATTTCGGCTCTCAGGCCATCATCAAGGTGACAACCTAAAATTTTCATTTGAACATATACTTCACTCACACATTACACTAATCTTTCTTCTAACATACCTTATAATTTATTTCTCACATTAATTAAAAATAGTTTTTTCCTATGCATGCTATTTGTACAAGTTAACAATTTTCAAAACAAAAATATTTATCAAATTAATATCACAACAGATTCTTTTAAAATTTTATAAAATAGTGATTCTTAAAGGATTTCAAGCCTTTTTCCATTTTTAGGAGCTTTTTAAATACTGCTCAATTTAACTATGTTAAGTCATCTCTTCCCATTTTAAGTAAATATTTCAAAATTAATATAGGACAGTCAACCTAGGGGTTTTAGTGGGGCAGGTTTGGCGGGAAGAAATGCCCTCTAATATTTTTTTTGTTATAGTCTCCTTCTGTGTGATTGTGACATATCGTACATTGACCAACATACTCTCTATATGTAAATATCTGTTTCAAACTTAAGATAGGTAAGGCCACCCCATAGAGGGTGGTGGAGGAGGGTTTCATGCCTTTTTCCAATTTTAGGCACTTTTTAAATATTGCTCGATTTAACTCTCGTAAGTCTTTTCTTACCAATTTAAGTAAATGTTTCAAAAATTATATAGGACAGCCACTCCCTGGGATTTTAGTGGGGCAGGTTTGTCAGGATGGATTGCTTTTTTATATTTTTTGTAACAATATCTACTATTTTGGGATTGTGACATTTCATACATTGACTAACACACTCGCTATAAGAGTCTGTCTGTTTCAAACTTAAAATAAGTAAGCCTGGAATGGTGTGTCACACTGTTTTCCAGTTTTAGGCACTTTTTAAATATATTTTTAATATCAACTTTATAACAATTTTTTCTCTACATAATTCAGCTGATTAGCACTATTATTACAAAACCTACCTTCAACACGTTAGGACTCTGTCATCATCTAGTTACAGTGCTTAATTTATTTATTTTTTAATTTAAAAACCCATCCATATATCCATTTTCATCTATACATTTGTATAAATCAAGAAACTGAACCCATTCACCTAATTTCTAACTTTTTAAATTTATTCATATTATTGATAACTTATTTAATATAAAAAATTTTTGATTGACAATTACTAAGTAACTGCACATTAATTTTATATAAAATCTCAGAATTTTGTTTAGGCCTTTAAATTTGATATAAAATTTATCATATAATTGACATTTTCCGAAATATAAATTGCTTCAAACATTTTTCTTCCATTTGAATTACTTTCACATCCTCAAAATCAAAACCATGTTTATTTTGAAAAAAAAAAAAAAAAATGTACGAATTCTGTTTTCTATGGGCCTTTTCCATATTTTTTTATATCATTACTATGTTAGTATATTCTCTAAACAGATGAATTCAATAGAATGAGGAAAATTTTTCTCTCCTTTCTCTTTTTCTTCATTCCCTCAATGCACAATAAACACAAAACAGTGATTTGGGTTACTGTAGAGGCTTTAAAGTCTAGGAAGTGAGTACCCCTCCATGAGACTTCCAGGTGGGGTAAGAAAATCAAGTTCCCAACATTGAATTGAATATGTTTCAAATTTCAGAAGTTAATCTTGAAACTAAACATCAATTATATTCCTAGCTAATTCAAGCTTATGTAAATATATTAATTTTATAATATTACATTTACTTCCATTAATATAATCTATGTGTCACACCAAACAATGGCGTATGATTACAGATCTAACCAAACCTTACAGAATGATGCAGGTAAGCACAAAAATGAAGCCGGAGGCAGACAGGATAGAGAAGTGAGAGGGAGTGGCAGTTAACAAATGATATTACATTTGAAAGTAATAAGATATGAAATAATTTTAAAGTAAAGATAATATAAGGAAATTCAAGAAATATTAAAAATAGGCAGACATTAAAGAATAATATACATAATAAGGGGGAGAAATTATATATAAAAAAATAAATGGATAAAAAACAAAAAATAAATAAAATTAAAGAATGGACACATTTATATTTATTGTATTCATTCTTTTTTATATTTTATCCGTACTTATTTTTTATATAATTCCTCCCCCTTATTATGTACATTATTATTTGATGCCTGCCTACTTTTAATATTTTCTCAAATTTCATATTATCTTTACTTTAATATTATATCATTTTATTTCCATATCTTCTTTATATATAGACCACCTTTCTTTTATATATTAAACATCGTTAATCAACAATCTTCCAACACTTTAATTTAATATATATATATGGTTGATTGGCCCTAAGTTAATATAAAGGAAATGGGCAGAAATGCAGTCATGTACCGCAACACTGAGACCATCTCCTTTAGATATCAATTTAAAATTTGTCTCACCGGAATACATCTGAGTTTCTTCCTCTTCTTTCATAGTTGGACCTGAAACAAAACTCAATAAGTACTCTATTTAAAATACTAACTAACATTTGATAATAAGGACATAGCAAACTACATAATTTTTATTTATTCTATAATGTAATTTTTTTAATTTGTTATAACTATATAATTTTATTTCCTCAATACAAGAGAAAGAGAAGCTTTGTATTTATGCAAGAATTAAACTAACCAGCAACCATCATCTTCTCATAAAAAATGTAACTTTAACCAAATAAAGTTTTTTAATCACAACTATTGACATTACCCGTGTATGCCACTGAATGTATATAAGCAATCAACTAATACATGAATGTTTTGCAGTCTTTTTAACTAAGTTACTGAATAAAGACTAAGTTATTATATATGACCATCATGTTTTCTATAAAACATTTAGACAACGTGAAATAATCTAAAACAATTTAAAAAAGAAAAGCTATTAGAACATGTAAAAAATAAATTCATTAACAAAAAAAAAAGTGGATGAACCCAGAATGATATTAGCTGGTGGAAACTAGGGCAATACAAGGTAAGGGGTGGGGTGAGAGCTCTCCCCCCTCTCCGAACGCAAGCTACAAAAGTGACATCCCTTGAAAGCTTTTTGTCCTGCATGTTCCCAAGCCACCACGGCTTGACGATAAATGTGTCGTCAACCACGGTCAAAGAGTCCAGTTTTGTATTGCATTTTAATTTTTTCCCAATATATGAATTAGATTAATATATTCTTTCTGTTTATAAAAAAAAGATATAATCCATAAAAGATTAATATTATTCTAAATGTTTAGTTATAAGTAAAAATTAAATCATATTAGAGGCCATGACAGCTCGGTATCTTGAGGTAGCACCTCAGCAGCGTGTGTCACAGTCCAGTTCCAGGAGCAGGAGCAAGTGCCGGTTCAAATCCAGTTTGGGGAGAGGTGACAGCAAACTTACATTTCATGATCGATGCAAGGAATAAATCCTGCTATGGCTAGGAATTAATTTATTTACTCAAATCAGGAATTTATTTTTAAAATATATCAAAGTAAAGAAGTGTCAAGATCAAGAAGGTACGGTAAGGCAAAATGTGTAATGGCCATAAGGTTGATCAAATCATTTCTCACCATCATCTGAGAGAAGCCTTTCTTCTTCTTGTTTCACATGAGTAAGACCACCTATCAAAATTTAAAATCATAAATAACCAAGTTAATAAAAGGAAATAAAACTAATAGCTAAAATTGTCATGGAAACAATATTTATTTATCAATGGTTCATTCATGAATAAGGGTCGTATCCATAGCAACTTTACCTATTAGTTTCAACTATAGCTAATTTTTGCCCATCTCTGCTCATACATAGGCACATTTAATAAAAAAAAAAAAAATAGTTGAATTTAAAATCAAGATTAAGAAAGAAAACAACATTAAATAGGCAACAAACATAACAAAGTAAATGTTATTTATTGTATAGTTAGATTAGAAATATTTTATCACACATTTTACTAAATTAT